>NC_092224.1:90933783-90971283 GCF_036320965.1 Panulirus ornatus
CGATAGATGGCAGTCAGGTCAATGGCCTGGTTGATGATGGTGGTGTAGTTGTGCAAAGGCCGATCTAGAAGGCTCTGCATGATTTACGCAACGTCCACGTGTGTTGATGGTGAGTTACCCCCCTAGGTGTTGAGTTACCCCCAGGTGTTGAGTTGCCCCCCCAGGTGTTGAGTTGCCCCCCAGGTGTTGAGTTACCCCCAGGTGTTGAGTTGCCCCCAGGTGTTGAGTTGCCCCCAGGTGTTGAGTTACCCACCAGGTGTTGAGTTGCCCCCAGGTGTTGAGTTGCCCCCAGGTGTTGAGTTACCCCGCCAGGTGTTGAGAACCCCCAGGTGTTTAGTACCCCATTCATTCACTCGCCCTACGACCATCATGTCTCCTGTTCCATTCGTGTCGACCGACCGACCCCTTCCTCAGCCTCAGTGAGGGGAGGGAGTCGTTCATTGAGGGGAGGGAGGCGTTCAGTGAGGGGACGGAGGCGTTTATTGAGGGGAGGGAGGCGTTCAGTGAGGGTAAGGAGGCGTTCAGTGAGGGTAGGTGTTTAGGTACCCAGTGATGCCCGTATCATCACGACACATCTTCACATCTCTTTCAGTTCCAGGATACACATCTTTTTTACTTCCAGGGCACAAATATGTCTTCTAATTCCAGGACACACACTTCTCTTCCCTGTTCCAGGGCACAAATATGTCTTCTAATTCCAGGACACACACTTCTCTTCCCTGTCCCAGGGCACAAATATGTCTTCTAATTCCAGGACACACACTTCTCTTCCCTGTCCCAGGGTACAACTATATCTTCCAATTTCCAGGACACATCCGTCTCTTCCAGTTCCAGGAGAGAAATACGTCCGCGATTCCAGGGCGTCGTAATGTACCGGAGGATTTCCATGACAATCGTAGCCAATATTCCCAAGGCATAGACGCTTCCATGACTTCCAGCAGCAGCTCCTCCCCCCAGACTGCCCCAGCTCGTCGTGAGGGAAGTGGACGATGCACGACGACGAGTGTTGAGTGCGCGAAGCTGATGTTGTGGGTCGTCCCTCTGTCTTGTGTCAGGGGTATGTGACTCATGGGTAACACACACACACACACACACACACACACACACACACACACACACACATAACACATGTAGGAGTGAAGAAGGCGGCAAATGGAACAATGGAAGCCGAAGTGAGTCATAGGGTGGGTGAGGGGGCGATAGTTCTGAGAGAATTGAAGAATGTGTGGAATGAGTGGCCGTTATCTGGTATTGCGAAGATGGATATGTTTGAAGGTATAGGAGTCCCATCAATGTTGCATAGATGCGAGGCATGGGGTATAGATGGTGCTTTCCGGCGGAGGATGGATGTGTTGCAATTTGAAGTGATTATGGGTAATACATAGTGTGAGTTGGTTTGATCGAGTAAGTAATGAAAGGGTAAGGGAGATGCGAGGGAATAAAAAAAAGAGTGAGGTTGAGAGAGCAGAAGAGGGTGAATTGAAATGGTTTGGTCACATGGAGAGAATGAGTGAGGAAGGATTGACCAAGAGGATATATGTGTCAGAAGTGGAGGGAACGAGGAGAAGCGGGAGACCAAGTTGGAGGTGGAAGGATGGAGTGAAAAAGATTTTGAGCGATCGGGGCCTGAACATGCAGGAGGGTGAAAGGCTTACACGGGATAAGGTGAATACGAGCGATGTTATACAGCAGTGAACGTGCGGTGAATGGACTGGTCCTGTGCGTGTGAAGCGACGTGGTGAGGTCTGTAGGCCCTGAATGTGGGTAGCAAGTGGTGGTCTTGGTGCGTAGCTCGTAAGAGGTCGTAAATGGTCGTGATCGAATGGTCTTGCTGCGTAGCTCGTAAGAGCTCGTAAATGCGACCATGCGGCCTTTCTTCGGTTCTTGCTGACGCTACATCGCCAATGCGGGAACTGCGATCAAGTATGAAAAACAATATATATATATATATATATATATATATATATATATATATATATCGAAGACTGAAAAAAGGAGACCATTAGATGTGTCGGAAAGGAAGCTATGAATGATTCAATTCTACTTATAATTTCAAATGAGGATCGAATTTCATGCAGATTTAATTACAGAGGAATATAGCAAGCATAATCCAGAAACATTATCACTGAAATATACATAGTGGCATAAATGTAGCCATTAATATTCAGTGGCTATTTGTATGACCGATTTGGCTAGTTGGCGAACGGATTTTGATTACAGAGAGAGTATGAGAATATATATATATATATATATATATATATATATATATATATATATATATATATATATATATATATATATATATATATATATTCCCTGGGGATAGGGGAGAAAGAATACTTCCCACGTATTCCCTGCGTGTCGTAGAAGGCGACTAAAAGGGAAGGGAGCGGGGGGCTGGAAATCCTCCCCTCTCGGTTTTTTTTTTTTTTTTTTTTTCTTTTTTTTAATTTTCCAAAAGAAGGAACAGAGAAGAGGTCCAGGTGAGGATATTCCCTCAAAGGCCCAGTCCTCTGTTCTTAACGCTACCTCGCTATCGCGGGAAATAGCGAATAGTAAAAAAAAAAAATATATATATATATATATATATATATATATATATATATATCGTTACAATTAGCTGTTTCTCACGTTAACGAGGTAGCGCCAGGAGCAATTGATGAAAGGATTTCGTTCGACCACTAACTTTCCAGCTGTCATGCACAACACACCGAGATAAGACCAGCTTAACCACAACCTGGTCATGCAGGATTTTTCCGTGGTCAAGTGACTGCTTCATAACCCCTAGTTCAGCCCATGGTGACATCACCCTTACTCTCCCCTACACTTCAGATCCATTTTCACTTGGAACCGTTCACCTTCCTCTCCTCCTACTCGCAACTCATCAGTTACAATAACTCATCACAACTTCTATCATCATTCCTACCATACGCTTTCTCTAGGTCAGCAAACACCTCACACAAATCCATATGTGTCTCTTAAGTGTTTCTTACACATTTTCTTCAAAGCAAAAACCTGAGCAACACATCCTCTACCTCTCTTGAAGCTACTTTTTTTTTTTTTGGCTTCCCAGTCTGAAGCTTTGCACACGCCACTACCCTGTCCATTACGATTCTTCCATACAACTTTCCAGGTACACTTGACAAACCCATACCTATGTAATTTGAACATTGACTTTGGCCCACTTTTGTCTTTCTATAATGGCACAATGCAGGTTTCTGCTCATGTTCAATGACCTCACCATGAGCCACATGTACGCTAAAAATCCAGGTTACAAATCAACAACACAGTCACCTTCTTTCTTGAGTAATTCAACTGCAGTTCCAGCCACTCCATCCGCCTTGCCATACTTCATCTTACGTAAGGCTTTTACCACCACTCCTCTTTTCACCAAACCATTTACCATGACTCTTCACTCATTTCGTATATCTCTCTGGCCCAAACATCCCACATCTGCCTTCCTATCGTCGAACACATTCAACAGTCCAAAAGGCTCACTCCATCTCCCCTTCACCTAATTGATGCCTGTTACCACTTCCCCATTTGCCCCCTTTCACATATGCTCCCATATGTTCTTTTGTTTTTCCTCACACTCTCAACCTTACTCTATGCACGCACCTGGTAGCGAAAGAAGTGAAGAAGAGAGCGGTGCTTTCAGGGAGGGTGTGAGTGAGTGTTGGTCGCTAATTTCTTTGAGTGGCGTCCCACTAAACTGTCTTTCCTGGACTTACGTCCCACCTTGCGTCTATAACTCAACAGTAGACTGCTTCAGACTTGAATAAATCATTAGGTTTATGGTTATTACGTGAGACAGAGAAATATCTGTCCAATTTACTCTGTCACATTCCTTGGCATAAAGATGTATTCACATTCTTTTTTGACTTAACGATTGGAGATTGTAACCCTCACACCACGTACCGGCTGGACGGTACAGCCCTCATGTACCACCACCAGTGGTACGTGCACCCTCAGGCTGTGAAGCATATGGTACATCGAAAGTGTGCCATAATCCACATTGGTCTCCTTCTCAAACTCAGTGGAAGATAAGTCTCCACCGAAGACTGGAAACATTGAGGAGATGATATAGTACCTGTATAAACCACATACGCTAGTTTGACAACAGGTCTGGATGACCTGCGTGACCACGAGTGTTCGAAGAAGGTCATCGTGAGGTAACGTATCGGTGGGTTAGAAGTGTGGAACACATCACACACCCTCACAGAAGATGGGTCAAGTCAGGAGAAAGTCCGTCAGTAATGTCACTCCAGTATCTAAGAATCGTGATAAAAGAAGTGTGTGCTCTTAATTCTAAGCCGATTGGTGTCTCACTAAGTCTCCCTTAATACTTAGGAGATCAGTGGAACCCTTTATGATATATCGACATTGTTTTTATAAATGTCACATGATAAAGATATTGTTCACTGTGGATGACAGTGACAGCAGGTCATGTCATACTGATATGGAAGTTCTTATATTCTTCTCTAACCACTGGGAAACAGGAGGAATATCTGATGTCGTCTTTTTAGAGATCTGAAATGCATTATATGAAGGTTCGTCTGAAGGGAAAAACGCAGGCTGGCTGATCCATGGCAACGACTTATATATTGAATGGCAAAAACATTCTAATTTTTAGCCATTATGAGTTATCATAAGACTCGGTCCTCAGCCATTTTTTTCTGTTTGTTTATATATATATATATATATATATATATATATATATATATATATATATATACACACACACACACGAATAAAGTGCATATGAACGCGCACCTTCATAGACCATACAAACCTCCAACAGCCAGGCTCGAACCCGGGACCCCTGCGTGGCAGGCGGGAGCGCCACCGATAGGCTATGATCACCCTTAAAAGGGAAATGACTATTCGAATACTAATGTACACGAATACCCTTCGTCTCACGTTGGTGAGCAACGGGGTCTACACCGGTCAAATCCCATCAGGCTAACAACAACAACCAGCAGATAGCATTTTACCGAACCTAACTGGAGAGAGAGAGAGAGAGAGAGAGAGAGAGAGAGAGAGAGAGAGAGAGAGAACGTGAGATGTATGACGTCAGGAGCATTGGGTGGAGGGACGACTACACCCACCTCACGCCCCAGGGGAGGCGAGGGGACCTACGTGCCTCTCCCTACGGGGGGTTGTTCTTCCCCTCCCCCAGGTCTGCAGGCTTGATGCTCGCTGGAGGCGAGGCCGAAGCTGTGGGTGCTTCATTTTTCCCCTCTCGTTTGGTAGGCGTCTCGCATGAGAGATAGATAGCCCGATAGATAAGGCCAGATAGATGGTTAGATACATACTTCACCCCGGTGGGATTTTCAGGAGACGGACATGTGTCGGGAGCTTTGATCAGGTCATCTGTCTCCCGGTGGTAATCCAGGGTCGTTGGAGGTCAATAACTGGGTTATCTGTGCCCTAGCTCCCCCGGCTGTAGTAATCACTGGAGGTCAATAACTGGGTTATCTGTGACCTTGCTCCCTGGCTGTAGTAATCACTAGAAGCCAATAACTTGCTGATCAAGTGACCTTAGCTTCTGCCTGTAATACGTACAGGGTCGTTGGAGGTCAATAACTTGATATCTGTGATAGAGTTCCTGGCTTTCGAAAACAGGGTCAAACAGGAGGAAGAAGACCTCCCAAACCATGGTAAGGTATACGTAAGGTAAGGTAAGGTGCTAGACCCAGCTGTGGGGGTAGAAGACCTCCCAAACCATCGTAAGGTATACGTAAGGTAAGGTAAGGTGCCAGACCCAGCTGTGGGGGGTAGAAGACCTCCCAAACCATCGTAAGGTATACGTAAGGTAAGGTAAGGTGCCAGACCCAGCTGTGGGGGGTAGAAGACCTCCCAAACCATCGTAAGGTATACGTAAGGTAAGGTAAGGTGCCAGACCCAACTCTTTGATCGCCGGCCTGTCTGTCTGTCTGTTTCTCTGTCTGTCTGTCTGTCTGTCTCTGTGTCTGTCTGTCTGTATGTATGGGTGTGTGAGTGTCTAGGAGTGTAAGTGTGTATACGAGTTTGTGTGTGTGTGTGTGTGTGTGTGTGTTCACATGGACGGATATCGGCAAATTGTCATCGTTTTCAGCATTGGTCGCTCGTTCGTGCACAGCGGCGTCCGGGGTCAAGCGACCACCTCGTTATAACAGGCTAGTCTCCCGCACACTGGGTCACCCTTACCCCTGGCCTTCCACATGGCCTTACTGGGTCACCCTCACCCCTGACCTTCTACATGACCTTGGTGGGTCACCCTCATCCCTGACCTTCCACATGACCTTACTGGGTCACCCTCACCCCTGACCTTCCACATGACCTTACTGGGTCACCCTCACCCCTGACCTTCCACATGACCTTACTGGGTCACCCTCATCCCTGACCTTCCACATGACCTTACTGGGTCACCCTCATCCCTGGCCTTCCACGTGACCTTACTGGGTCACCCTCACCCCTGACCTTCCACATGACCTTGCTGGGTCACCCTCACCCCTGACCTTCCACGTGACCTTGCTGGGTCACGAGGGATATGACTGTGCATGTAATTCGTTATTCTGTATTTCACGAAATTCTTTCTATCTAATCTTAGCTTCTCTCTCTCTCTCTCTCTCTCTCTCTCTCTCTCTCTCTCTCTCTCTCTCTCTCTCTCTCTCTCTCTCTCTCTCTCTCTCTCTCTCTCTCCGCCGTGCCACGCAAACAGGCAGTTACCACAGTCGGTAATCAAACCCCTCGCGTGTGCTTGTTGGAAGCGGGGAAACACCGAACCTGTATATAATACAACAGGGAGACATCAGCTCTGGTCGTCTCTCTCTCTCTCTCTCTCTCTCTCTCTCTCTCTCTCTCTCTCTCTCTCTCTCTCCGTGCGCACTGGTTGTTAGGAGGAAATGAGAATCTTGTGGCAACATCTTGTGGTTGTGGTTGTGGTTGTAGAGCCCTGGTCTCTCTCTCTCTCTCTCTCTCTCTCTCTCTCTCTCTCTCTCTCTCTCTCTCTCTCTCTCTCTCTCTCTCTCCGTGCTCACTGGTTGTTAGGAGGAAATGAGAATCTTGTGGCAACATCTTGTGGTTGTGGTTGTGGTTGTAGAGCCCTGGTCTATGGTTGTGATTGAGGGATCTCATCTCCGGTATTGGTGGCGAGCCATCGCTTCGGTTGTGGATGGAGGACAGAGCGCATTTGGTTGTGGTTGTGAAAGATCCTGTGTGGTTGTAAGATACCCGTATCTAGTTATGGTTGTGGGACCTGGTGTCTGCTGATGGTTGTAGGACCCTTGTATCTGTTGGTTGTGGTTGTAGAATTTTGTATCTAATTATGGCTGCAGGAACTTTGTGTCTATTTGTGGTTGTAGGACCTTCTCTTTCTCTCTCTCTTGGTTGTGGTTGTAGGATCTTGGATATCGTTGTGGTTGTAGGAACTTATACATGGTTGTGGTTGTAGGATCTTGTATATCATTGTGGTTGTAGGAACTCATACATGGTTGTGGTTGTAGGATCTTGTATATCATTGTGGTTGTAGGAACTCATACATGGTTCTGGTTGTAGGATCATGTATATCATTGTGGTTGTAGGATCATGGATAATGACTGAGTGACCCTGAAGTGTACGTACTTAGGTGTGGTTGTTAGGCAGGAACCACTCATTAGGTGGTTAGTGAGTGATTATAACCTTAGGGTGGTTTGTGGATGAGGGATCTAAAGAACTGATTTTAGTTTTGTGGCAGAGAGATCATGACTTGGTTTGTGGTAGCGAGATCATGGTTTGTGGTAGCGAGAGATCATGGTTTGTGGTAGCGAGATCATGGTTTGTGGTAGCGAGATCATGGTTTGTGGTAGCGAGATCATGGTTTGTGGTAACGAGATCATGGTTTGTGGTAGCGAGATCATGCTTTGTGGTAGCAAGATCATGGTTTGTGGTAGCGAGATCATGGTTTGTGGTAGCGAGATCATGGTTTGTGGTAGCGAGATCATAGTTTGTGGTAGCGAGATCATAGTTTGTGGTAGCGAGATCATAGTTTGTGGTAGCGAGATCATGGTTTGTGGTAGCGAGATCATAGTTTGTGGTAGCGAGATCATGGTTTGTGGTAGCGAGATCATGGTTTGTGGTAGCGAGATCATAGTTTGTGGTAGCGAGATCATAGTTTGTGGTAGCGAGATCATGGTTTGTGGTAGCGAGATCATGGTTTGTGGTAGCGAGATCATAGTTTGTGGTAGCGAGATCATAGTTTGTGGTAGCGAGATCATGGTTTGTGGTAGCGAGATCATAGTTTGTGGTAGCGAGATCATGGTTTGTGGTAGCGAGATCATAGTTTGTGGTAGCGAGATCATAGTTTGTGGTAGCGAGATCATGGTTTGTGGTAGCGAGATCATGGTTTGTGGTAGCGAGATCATAGTTTGTGGTAGCGAGATCATAGTTTGTGGTAGCGAGATCATAGTTTGTGGTAGCGAGATCATGGTTTGTGGTAGCGAGATCATGGTTTGTGGTAGCGAGATCATGGTTTGTGGTAGCGAGATCATAGTTTGTGGTAGCGAGATCATGGTTTGTGGTAGCGAGATCATGGTTTGTGGTAGCGAGATCATAGTTTGTGGTAGCGAGCTCATAGTTTGTGGTAGCGAGATCATGGTTTGTGGTAGCGAGATCATGGTTTGTGGTAGCGAGATCATAGTTTGTGGTAGCGAGATCATGGTTTGTGGTAGCGAGATCATGGTTTGTGGTAGCGAGATCATAGATTGTGGTAGCGAGATCATAGTTTGTGGTAGCGAGATCATGGTTTGTGGTAGCGAGATCATGGTTTGTGGCATCATGACCACACCTCACACCTTTAACGGCGACACTGCTACGAGTAGCAGACGCGTTCTTGTTTCCATCGTACTGTTATTGATGATTAGAATTACGTTACAGTTGATGATGACAGTGACGGGAGGGAGAGAGGGAGAGGGAGAGGAGGAGAGGCGGGCTAGCTAGCTAGCTGGCTGTGTGTGTGGGGGCGCCGGGCCCTGTGCTCTCACAAAGACGCCAGATGGTCACGGGTCAAAACAGACTTGAGCTCAGGAGGTGGATCGCAGACGTTATTCAGCACTCTAACAACACAACGAATGATGAAACATGGTTAACACTGACGACCGTGATGTTGACAGTATATATCACCACGTCACGTTCGTCATGTGGAACTCTTTGCACTGAGTGGGTAGACCGACTGCTGAAAGAGGCAGTGATTGAGTGCATAACTGAACCCCGGGATGAAGAGGTTAAGGAACTTGAGTTGCCTTCTTCCCCTCCACACCGGCAGATCAAGACGTTCGAGGTTACGACGAAGAGGAACACCTCGGAGGGTATAAGATGCGCATATGGCCTCCCTCCGTAATGACGAAGAGGTACACGTCGGAGGGTATAAGATGAGAATATGGCCTCCCTCCGTAATGACGAAGAGGTACACGTCGGAGGGTATAAGATGATAATATGGCCTCCCTCCGTAATGACGAAGAGGTACACGTCGGAGGGTATAAGATGAGAATATGGCCTCCCTCCGTAATGACGAAGAGGTACACGTCGGAGGGTATAAGATGAGAATATGGCCTCCCTCCGTAATGACGAAGAGGAACACGTCGGAGGGTATAAGATGAGCATATGTCCTCCCTCCGTAGTGACGAAGAGGGACACATCGGAGGGTATAAGATGAGCATATGGCCTCCCTCCGTAGTGACGAAGAGGGACACATCGGAGGGTATAAGATGAGCATATGTCCTCCCTCCGTAGTGACGAAGAGGGACACATCGGAGGGTATAAGATGAGCATATGGCCTCCCTCCGTAGTGACGAAGAGGGACACATCGGAGGGTATAAGATGAGAATATGGCCTCCCTCCGTAGTGACGAAGAGGGACACATCGGAGGGTATAAGATGAGAATATGTCCTCCCTCCGTAGTGACGAAGAGGTACACGTCGGAGGGTATAAGATGAGCATATGGCCTCCCTCCGTAACGATCAAGAACCAGACGGTCAGTGTGGCTACAGTCAACAGACGAGAAGTGGCCTTCTTAAACCGGAGGCTGTTGAAGAGCACCGTACACTCTAGCTAACTCTACCGCCTGGACGCTGTGGATGCCCGATACATCTACACCTACGGCAGGAGCCGCGAAGGTAGAGGTAGAGTCATCCAGGCCGGCGGGGAGGATAGGTAACGAAGGAGCAGTGACTTGTGCGTGTTCTGCGTTGGCTGCAACCGCTGGTGGTGGTGGTGGTGATATAAGGGTCACGCGTAAGTACATCCCTCTATGCAGAATGGTTGTACTAGGGTTTAGCCTTGTCTTGGCTCAGTTGGAAGAGGAGTGAGCTGAAGCTGAGGTGAGGTCGACACGGGAGTCACACAGTGGTACAGAGATGTGATGAAGATCGTCCCCGGCCAAACACTAATTGGTGATGATATTAGTAATTTATTTATTTATTCATTTTGCTTTGTCGCTGTCTCCCGCGTTAGCGAGGTAGCGCAAGGAAACAGACGAAAGGATGGCCCAACCCACCCACATACACATGTATATACATACACGTCCACACACGCACATATACATACCTATACATCTCAACGTATACATAT
The DNA here is from genome assembly GCF_036320965.1 of Panulirus ornatus. Taxonomy (NCBI): domain Eukaryota; kingdom Metazoa; phylum Arthropoda; class Malacostraca; order Decapoda; family Palinuridae; genus Panulirus; species Panulirus ornatus. The sequence continues at coordinate 90,944,371 of NC_092224.1, forward strand.
ATGTATATACACACACAGACATATACATATATATACATGTGCGTGATTCATACTGTCTGCCTTTATTCATTCCCGTCGCCACCCCGCGATCCTAATAATAATGATTATAATGATCAGAAGAAGGCAGCATAAGGTAGTCCCGCCTGTCTGCCGGTCCATCTGTCCCCATTGTTCAGACACGACGAGCAATTGGCTGGATGTACGACAATTAGCTTCATCCATTTCCTTGGCAGGGGAGAAAAAAACCCGACCGGCTGCTGGGGTGATGTATTTATCGGGAAAAAAATATTATACTATATTGTGGTTGAGCGGAAAGGATGCGTCGGCAATATAGGAGGTATTAAGAGGTGAATAATAGCGGGAGCGAGTGGTTATACTAATGAACATTGTGATTGCGCCGTTCAGGGGGTGATGGCCTGGGAGGGAGGGAGCGGTGGTGGTGAAGGATGATGGTATGGCCACCAGAATACGTGGGAGTGGTGCGGTAGCCAGCGAAGGAGGAGGAGGGAGGGCTGATGGGTGGGGCTGGAGAGTGTGGTGCTCAGGGAGAGGTGCGGGCGGGGTGTGGTAGCCCCGTGGAGGAGCGAGCAGACGAGGGCCAGAAGAACGCCAATGTGGTAATAAGACTTGTAATTAATAGCTTAATTGAATTTATTGCAGCCCAAGGCTGAAAAACATTTAGAGACTATACAGAGACTATACACACGATATATACCGTAGGGATATATAGAAGGGCGGTGGGAGTTATAGCAGAGAGGGTTTTAAAGGCTCATAGACTAAGTCTATTAAAAACGTTAAAAATAAAGCCCGTGTGTGTGTGTGTGTGTGTGTGTGTGTGTGTGTGTGTGTGTGTGTGTGTGTGTGTGTGTGTCCCAGCTCATGATAACAGAGCTGAGAGAGATGGCTCAGACGAACCTATAAGCTGGACAAGTCATTCATCACTGGAGGGAATAAGGATAAGCAAGAGGCTGAGGTTAAATGGCATACGAGACCTGATATATATAAAGCCGTCTCACCCAACCACGGGAGGTTGCTGATGGGGGAACACGGAGGAGCCAACACGGGATCGTGTTGTGGAGGGACTCATTACTGAGACACATGAGGCCAACATGCCGCCGGTGCTGAGGTGTGTATTCTGTTCCCTGATGAAGATAACGGCTGAGAAATCGAGCTTGGTGGCAGCGGCTGCTTTGAACCTGTGCGAAGATACTTCTTCGGTTGTTGATATGGGACCAAGTGGGAGGCGTGTGTCAGGTCTTGTTCCACTGGCTGGGTGTTGAGGGGGAACGAGTGGCTTGCGTATTGTAACTGTGGGGGGAGAAAAACGTGTACACAGCTTGGAGAACGTGTCCAGAGATATATACGTTTGTGGTGAAGGAATTGGTGACTCATTGTACGTGGAAGACGGAGGCAGAAGGACATGCCGGTCCTCCATATGCTTGCTGCCCTGGATGTAAGTCCAAAGCAAAAAATCAAGTTCGTAACTTATGAAGTGTATGTGTGGAAGCGGTCGTGTTCCTCTTTTGACTTGACAGCACGATCTTTGAACACGACCCTTGAGCACGACGGTACGACTCCTGAACACGACGGTACGACTTTTTGAGCACGACGGTACGACCCTTGAGCACGACGGCACGACTTTTTGGGCGCGACGGTACGACCCCTTGAGCACGACTATACGATCCTTGACCACGACCGTACGTACGACCCCCTGAGCACGACTTTACGATCCTTGACCACGACGGCACGACCCTTGAGTACGACGGCGCGACCCGTGGGTATGCTGGCATACTGCTCAGGGAAGAGGCGTTAGCTAACATACGGTAGCTGTTAGAAGACCCCTCCACCACCCAGGGGGAGACACACAGAACCCAGGACGTGTGTGTGTGTGTGTGTGTGTGTGTGTGTGTGTGTGTGTGTGTGTGTGTGTGTGTAGGTGCAGTAACTCCTGCAACACACTTGAGACGAGGCGTTGCGTAGATGCAAGATACATAGCTTCACTACAGACAGGGTTAACATGATAGTCGTAAATATATCGAATGATGGGTGTCTGATGTAGACTACAGTGATGAGGGTGTTGTCAGAAGTTACATAGTCAATAGAAAAAAAACCCACGTGAACTCTTCGTGTGGGATGATGAATGTATAGAATTTGTAAGTTGTAGAAAAAATATATATATATTTAAGTAGATTTAGTGTTCACAGACTAACTTGTTCGCTTTACTGTACCCGTCCAAATAGATTAGAATCCTAAAGTCATTTCGTTTTCGTGCAAAATCATGTGTCAGATGTTTTCAGTGCTTCGTGGGCAGGTAAAATTTCCCAGTACGTTGTTATGTGCAATTTGAAGAATAAAGAAATGATGATAGAAAACATCACGATCTTAAACAGTCCAGTTTCTAAACCTTAGTAACCACATCGGCGAAGAGGAAGCTGACGATCATAGAAGCGTTCTTGAGAAGAAAAGTTGCAATTGCTTTTGATTAGAAGCGTTGCTCTTCGGCCATTACAGCCAGCCAGCGGATCCCCAGTCAGTGAGAGAGAGAGAGAGAGAGAGAGAGAGAGAGAGAGAGAGAGAGAGAGAGAGAGAGAGAGAGAGAGAGCGAGTGGCACATACATCGTAGCCAATATAGTATAAGACACAGTACCCCCTGGGCATGTTACTTCCGCGTCCTCCAAACATAACAACAGACTCCAACCTCGACGTCATTCATCAGGCAAACCCATCGTGTTGGTGGGTAGTCTAGGGTTGTTAGGAAACATCCCCCGGGGTCTGTGTTCGTAGTTACGGACAGACGTAGTTACGACAGAGAGCCTTGGGGGGGGGGGGTTGGAAGTATTTGAGTATGTGTCATAGGTCGACCTCGTTAGCAGCTAGGGGGGTATTGACCTGACTCGAGGCGTTGACCTCCCCCTGGTCGTTAGGTCAAGGGTAGTTGTCAAGGTCGTCGCCCCCAGCCAGCCAACAGGTCACCAAGGTCATAGTGCATTAACGTCGATTAAGTGCTTCACTTACGGTCAAGTGCTCCATTTTACTTATACTTGTAAAACCTTCGTTTTACACGTGTGGAAGTTTGTTACCACAGTGGCGCCCTGCCCCCGGGGCTACCCATGTGCTTCCCTGTGGTCGAAGTTGTTATGTTAATGATGTTGTGATAACTGGACCAGACGAGGTGTACCAGTGTGTGTGTGTGTGTGTGTGTGTGTGTGTGTGTGTGTGTGTGTGTGTAAACCGTGGTGACCGGCAAGAAGAGTTTAAACAGCGTGATTGAAGTGACGTTATTAAGGCCGCGGCCAAAGGCTTAACTGCGGAGAATTTGACTCTTAAGGGACGAGACACAGCGGTTGAAAATGGCGCACCGTGACCTGACCCTCGTTACCTACCCACGCCCCACCAGCGCCTGCTTCCCTCCGTCATCCGAGTCCACCCCTCTCCCTCGTCAACGCCCTCCCTCCTCACCCCCACACACAACCTCCTTCACCTCTCCCTCGTCAACGCCCTCCCTCCTCGCCCCCCCACACACAACCTCCTTCACCTCTCCCTCGTCAACGCCCTCCCTCCTCACCCCCCCACACAACCCCCTTTACCTCTCCCTCGTCAACGCCTTCCCTCCTCGCCCCCCCACACACAACCTCCTTCACCTCTCCCTCGTCAACGCCTTCCCTCCTCGCCCCCCCAACACACAACCTCCTTCACCTCTCCCTCGTCAACGCCTTCCCTCCTCGCCCCACCCACACACAACCTCCTTCACCTCTCCCTCGTCAACGCCTTCCCTCCTCGCCCCCCCACACACAACCTCCTTCACCTCTCCCTCGTCAACGCCCTCCCTCCCCCCACACAACCTCATCTTCGACAACTGGTCAGTGCCCACTCTACCCCAACCCTTCAACAACCCTTTCCCGCTGGTTTCCCCCCCCCCCCCCCCACAACGCTTCCCCGCTGGTATACCCCCTCCACACACACACACACACACACACACACACACACACACACACATACACACACACACACACATACACACACACACACACACACACACACACACACACACACACACACACACACACACACACTCAGCCTATGCCTCCCCCCCCACCCCTTCCTGAACCTCATCATGTTCACCCTACTCCTAAGCCACTCCCCCCCACCCCACCCCCCCCCGTCCTGCTACCTCCCCCCCTCCACTCCCAGCCCACCAACCCCCAACCCCCCCACTAAGACCCTCCCTCCCTCCCTCGCCCTTATTCCATAACCTCCTCCAGGTTTACGTCACACCCCAACCCCCCACCCGTCACCCACTCCCTTATGGAACCTCTCCTCCTCTTTAACCCCTTTCTCTCTCTCTCTCTCTCTCTCTCTCTCTCTCTCTCTCTCTCTCTCTCTCTCTCTCTCTCTCTCTCTCCTTCAACCAGGGGAATTAAACCCGTCGTCCCCTCTCTCTCTCTCTCTCTCTCTCTCTCTCTCTCTCTCTCTCTCTCTCTCTCTCTCTCTCTCTCTCTCTCTCTCTCTCATGCGTCGGCCTTCCCCCGCCCTCTCTCTACACACGAGCAATCGATCTACATTCCACAGCGACTCTTGCGAGGAAGGAGCAACGAACGAGTGACCACTTGAGCCATGATTATAACAGGCGACGCGCGGGTCCGACATCTGGGCCGAGAGAGAGAGAGAGAGAGAGAGAGAGAGAGAGAGAGAGAGAGAGAGAGAGAGAGAGAGGACGACGGGTTTAATTCCCCTGGTTGAAGGAGAGAGAGAGAGAGAGAGAGAGAGAGAGGACGATGGATTTAATTCCTCTGGTTGAAGGAGAGAGAGAGAGAGAGAGAGAGAGAGAGAGAGAGAGAGAGAGAGAGAGAGAGAGAGAGAGAGAGAGAATGGTCCAGGTCCATCTCAGTGTCGGGTGGTGGATGTTGGGGAACAAGGACGTTTACCGGAAGCATTCAAACTCACAAGTTATATCGTAGAGGAAGAGGACGAAGGTTGGTTGATGGGCTGGCAGGCCACCGTGAGAGATGGATGGCTCGTGTAACACCGTCATGGTTGACGATCGCCCGAGACCTACGTAATTGCAGGTAACAGCGCCGCCGGAGTAGGTCGCTGGGCTGGGCTGGGTGGGAAGTGAGTGAGTTGGTGAAAGGCTCGTGTCTGTAGATGCTAACATAGCCTTCGTAGACCCAGGGTTCGACATCCTCGGAGATGTGCGATGGCAGTATTCCTCTCATTCATAAAGGGACGGGTGGGTGGTGTTTTAGCTGTGCGAATCCAAGATTGACTTTGCCTCACACCTGCGAGGGGAAACCATTTTGGTCGAGGCCTGGGAGAGGTTGACTTGTTAGACCACATTATGAGGGTGGTAGAGGTCAGGTCAGGTCAGGTCATGTTACATGTCGTGCGAGGGAGGTGTCGACCACGTTATATACTGGTGGTACAGGTCAGGTCAGGTCAGGTCATGATACGTGTCGTGCGAGGGAGGTGTCGACCACATTATGCGGGTGGTAGAGGTCAGGTCAGGTCAGGTCATGTTACACGTCATGCGAGTAACATGACGTGTAACGTGTGACGTGTAACACGAAAAAACAACGATTGGCAAGTACAATCTGCCAGACTACAAATTATGTGTAGGACACAGGCGGTCTAAGAGGAGGAACTGCGGTGTATGTTAAAGAAAAAAAAATCGTTCCTAAAACCCCATTAAAATTCAGACTACAACATCAGCTGCTTTTGAACACGCTTGTGTGTTCAGATCAGAATGGAATTTCCCCCAAACTTTTTACATATAAACGCCCTGGTCAGCCAGCAGATATTGACACTGTCGTGTACGAGAGTGGTTTAACAACGAACGATACAGGATAAAGACTTGATCCTTCTAGGGGGTTTTAAATCGTCCAGAAATCAACTACTTTAAGTAGGTTTCAATGAAGGTTCGGGAGTAGGGTAGTAGATTTATGGACCCAGTTGCCAAGTGCAGTAGTGGAAGCTACGTGGGTCTTTACGTAGCTTTCAAGGAAGGTTGGATGATGTGTTTATGGGTTCAGGCAGCTGGTTGTAGGGTGGACAGACTCAGGACCTGCCTAGCATGGTGGGCCAACAGGCCACTTGCAGCGTCCTCACTTCTCGTGTTCTGATCTTAGGTGTAGACAGTGAGTGAGTCTACTTGACTTAGCAACTTTGTCGAAGACCGTTTTCTTTACCCAGTCAACACCGAGCCGACGACGAGGGAAGCTAATGTACATAATTTAATTCTCACATCTCTTAGTAGTTCTTAGGAACAGACACCCGTGTTGGTGAACATCTAAGCATTCGTGGCTATCACTTGGTCAGGTTTCGACGTAAACATCAAAAACCCGACTCCCCCTAAAACCAGTGCCATCTCTCCTAAACTTTTTAAAAGGGCGGATTTGATGGGGTCGCGCAACGCCTGAAAGAGTCTCACCCTCGTTAGTTCATGCCCAGAGGAATGATGGGCCAGCCTTGAGCCTTAGTGGATGCACGAACAAGATGTGCACTCCCTCCCATGCACGAGAGAAACAACATAATAGTATTCCTCAGATATACTGCAATAGCTTAATACGGCGCAGAAATAAACTCTTACAAGCCTAAGGAATTAGATTGACTCAAATATTGCAACACAGTATAAACATAGTTAGGAGAGAAGTGAAAAGACTTATCAAAAACAAGTGAAGAGAGAGTATGAAGTGAGTATTGCAAGAGATAGTAATAGAGATCCTAAATATTTTATAGATTTATCAGTAATAAGAACCATATAAGGTGTGGGATAGTCCCCTTAGTAAACAAAGATGGGGAAGCCTTTGTGGATGATAAAGGCATCGCCACAACCCGGAACAAGTCTTTTTTTTTTTTACTTCTGTTTTTTTTACACTAGAAAACAAAGACAAGGATTTTGAGACAGTTATCAACAGCACCTCAGACGATACGAGAATTTATCATCACAGTTAGAGAAGTACTAACACAGATAGATGAGTTTGAGACTAATAAAAGCCCAGGTCCTGATCGTGTCTATCCACGAGTAATTACAAACATCAAACATGAATTTGCCCAACTTTCAACCTATATTTTCAATGACTCTCTTCCGCGTGGGAAAATCCTGTATTACTGGAAACTAGCAGACGTCACTCCTTAGAATAGGGAATGCCTGGCAATTACCGTCCTGTTAGCCTCACATCAATGATATAGAGACTTCCTGGAACCTATTATGAGAGACCGTAGCCTCCCTGCAACAACACAGTGTGAGCAGCATGGTTTGAGAAGGCCCACATCATGCCTTACCAAACCCAACTTGGATTTTATCATCGAGCAGTCAGTACCCACGACAAGACAGAAAACAGTGGGGTCACCAAAAGAAGCATTCGACGAAGTCCTCCACGTTGAGTTGATGCCTCAAGTTCGGGCCTTGGGGATTGCTGGTTGCACAGGGCACTGGAGGACAGGAGGCCGGGCGACGTGATGGGAGCCAGAGAGTCGTAATGCATGGTGGATCATCCTTGTGGTCACCCGGTACTACTGGGGTCCTTCAAGGACCCGTCCTGGGACCAGTACTTTTCATCATCTATGGGAAGGATATTGACGTAGGGTTAAAGAACTGAAGTGTCCAGATATGCAGATGCCACGAAGATCGCCAATGCCGTATTGAGCAAAGAAGGTAAGCCAAGATTACAAGAGGATCTAGATTAAATCGCTGATTGGTCGAGAAAGAAAACGGAGAATGCCACTTAACGCCAGTGAATGTCAGTTGTTACAAGTAGGAAACCTCATCAGTAGATTCGATTATGAGCTGATGGGCCACAAGATAAAGGACACCCCCTAGTGTGAGGTGATATAGAGGTGGTCACTGTCTCCAACAACTTCAAGTTATCCTAGCACTCCAATGAAGCTGCCAAGACAGCAAACAAACAGGATGTTAGGACATAGTAGATACTTTTCAAACAAAAGCAAGGGTTTGATATTGCTTCCTATACCTAAGTCTAGTGAAGACCCCCGCCTCAAATATGCGGTGCAGTTCTGGGGCGCCCACCCACCCACCTAAGTAAGGATATTCTTAAATAGGAAGCTGTGCAGCGGAGAGCAACGTAATTGATTCTTTCCGTGCGGTAACCAACCACCGAGGACAGACCCTGAGAATTGTAATGTTGAGGACAGACCCTGAGAATTGTAATGTTGAGGACAGACCCTGAGAATTGTAATGTTGAGGACAGTCCCTGAGAATTGTACTGACTGTCTCAAAGCAAAAGGTGTCTCCGAGGCAGATTAACAATGTTTTGAAATGTTTCAATGATTCAGCGACCTCGATATTGAACGTATCTTTGCAGTAGCGTCAATGCTACCAACGAGAGGCTATTGGGCTAAAACTGACAAGAGATCACCGACTTAATCTGGAATGTACGAAATATTTCTTTCCCAGCGACAAATTATTGACGCGTGGGATAAGCTCCCACAACATGGTGTTTAGAGCAACATGTATTATCTTCAAAAAAATTAGGCTTGATCATCACTGTCAATTGAACAGTTCATTTAATCAATCATAACTTAAGTGATATGATTCCAGCGATCTCTCCCTTAGCCATGCCTCGGTAACACGCCGACATTGCATACCCAGTGTCACCTGCTTTAAGGGAGCAAGAAGAATTATTGTACCATTCTTCAACATCAGGGATGATACAGACATGGTAAGTCGAGAGACTGGAGCTCAAGTTTATCCATACTATTGCCTTTATAACAAAAAGTGTAGGGATGCTCGACATAGTCATATCCATTCTGAAACCGTATGACTTTTATATAAGTTTCCCTCAGGCATATTAATCCTGCAAGGTATTTTTTTTTCCTCTCTACCTTTTTATCCCGTCCGGCGTGTTGCCGGAGGGTGTGGAGTATGGAGAGGGAGTATTTACTCTGCTATTCTTTTCTTTTGTTGCTTTCAAGGTGGCTGCAAGTTTGTACAAAAAAGGGGTTAGACCACCTCGCTTGGACCTTGCGCCTTTGCGGTTGGTGTATCTATGTAACTCATATATATATATATTTTTTTTTTTTTTTTTATACTTTGTCGCTGTCTCCCGCGTTTGCGAGGTAGCGCAAGGAAACAGACGAAAGAAATGGCCCCCCCCCCATACACATGTATATACATACGTCCACACACGCAAATATACATACCTACACAGCTTTCCATGGTTTACCCCAGACGCTTCACATGCCTTGATTCAATCCACTGACAGCACGTCAACCCCGGTATACCACATCGCTCCAATTCACTCTATTCCTTGCCCTCCTTTCACCCTCCTGCATGTTCAGGCCCCGATCACACAAAATCTTTTTCACTCCATCTTTCCACCTCCAATTTGGTCTCCCTCTTCTCCTCGTTCCCTCCACCTCCGACACATATATCCTCTTGGTCAATCTTTCCTCACTCATTCTCTCCATGTGCCCAAACCACTTCAAAACACCCTCTTCTGCTCTCTCAACCACGCTCTTTTTATTTCCACACATCTCTCTTACCCTTACGTTACTTACTCGATCAAACCACCTCACACCACACATTGTCCTCAAACATCTCATTTCCAGCACATCCATCCTCCTGCGCACAACTCTATCCATAGCCCACGCCTCGCAACCATACACCATTGTTGGAACCACTATTCCTTCAAACATACCCATTTTTGCTTTCCGAGATAATGTTCTCGACTTCCACACATCCTTCAAGGCCCCCAGAATTTTCGCCCCCTCCCCCACCCTATGATCCACTTCCGCTTCCATGGTTCCATCCGCTGCCAGATCCACTCCCAGATATCTAAAACACTTCACTTCCTCCAGTTTTTCTCCATTCAAACTCACCTCCCAGTTGACTTGACCCTCAACCCTACTGTACCTAATAACCTTGCTCTTATTCACATTTACTCTTAACTTTCTTCTTCCACACACTTTACCAAACTCAGTCACCAGCTTCTGCAGTTTCTCACATGAATCAGCCACCAGCGCTGTATCATCAGCGAACAACAACTGACTCACTTCCCAAGCTCTCTCATCCCCAACAGACTTCATACTTGCCCCTCTTTCCAAAACTCTTGCATTTACCTCCCTAGCAACCCCATCCATAAACAAATTAAACAACCATGGAGACATCACACACCCCTGCCGCGTTAAGAACAGAGAACTGGGCCTTAGAGGGAATATCCTCACCTGACCCCCTTCTCTGTTCCTTCTTTTGGAAAATTAAAAAAAAAAACAAGAAAGGGGAGGATTTCCAGCCACCCGCTCCCTCCCCTTTTAGTCGCCTTCTACGACACGCAGGGAATACGTGGGAAGTATTCTTTCTCCCCTATCCCCAGGGATATATATATATATATATATATCCCCTATCCCCAGGGATATATATATATATATATCAGATTGGGGAAGAGCAGTGCGGTTTCAGAAGTGGTAGAGGATGTGTGGATCAGGTGTTTGCTTTGAAGAATGTATGTGAGAAATACTTAGAAAAGCAAATGGATTTGTATGTAGCATTTATGGATCTGGAGAAGGCATATGATAGAGTTGATAGAGATGCTCTGTGGAAGGTATTAAGAATATATGGTGTGGGAGGCAAGTTGTTAGAAGCAGTGAAAAGTTTTTATCGAGGATGTAAGGCATGTGTACGTGTAGGAAGAGAGGAAAGTGATTGGTTCTCAGTGAATGTAGGTTTGCGGCAGGGGTGTGTGATGTCTCCATGGTTGTTTAATTTGTTTATGGATGGGGTTGTAAGGGAGGTAAATGCAAGAGTCCTGGAAAGAGGGGCAAGTATGAAGTCTGTTGGGGATGAGAGAGCTTGGGAAGTGAGTCAGTTGTTGTTCGCTGATGATACAGCGCTGGTGGCTGATTCGTGTGAGAAACTGCAGAAGCTGGTGACTGAGTTTGGTAAAGTGTGTGGAAGAAGAAAGTTGAGAGTAAATGTGAATAAGAGCAAGGTTATTAGGTACAGTAGGGGTGAGGGTCAAGTCAATTGGGAGGTGAGTTTGAATGGAGAAAAACTGGAGGAAGTGAAGTGTTTTAGATATCTGGGAGTGGATCTGTCAGCGGATGGAACCATGGAAGCGGAAGTGGATCATAGGGTGGGGGAGGGGGCGAAAATTTTGGGAGCCTTGAAAAATGTGTGGAAGTCGAGAACATTATCTCGGAAAGCGAAAATGGGTATGTTTGAGGGAATAGTGGTTCCAACAATGTTGTATGGTTGCGAGGCGTGGGCTATGGATAGAGATGTGCGCAGGAGGATGGATGTGCTGGAAATGAGATGTTTGAGGACAATGTGTGGTGTGAGGTGGTTTGATCGAGTAAGTAACGTAAGGGTAAGAGAGATGTGTGGAAATAAAAAGAGCGTGGTTGAGAGAGCAGAAGAGGGTGTTTTGAAATGGTTTGGGCACATGGAGAGAATGAGTGAGGAGAGATTGACCAAGAGGATATATGTGTCGGAGGTGGAGGGAACGAGGAGAAGAGGGAGACCAAATTGGAGGTGGAAAGATGGAGTGAAAAAGATTTTGTGTGATCGGGGCCTGAACATGCAGGAGGGTGAAAGGAGGGCAAGGAATAGAGTGAATTGGAGTCATGTGGTATACAGGGGTTGACGTGCTGTCAGTGGATTGAAGCAAGGCAGGTGAAGCGTCTGGGGTAAACCATGGAAAGCTGTGTAGGTATGTATATTTGCGTGTGTGGACGTGTGTATGTACATGTGTATGGGGGGGGGGGGTTGGGCCATTTCTTTCGTCTGTTTCCTTGCGCTACCTCGCAAACGCGGGAGACAGCGACAAAGTATAAAAAAAAAAAAAAAAAAAAAAAAAAAAAAATATATATATATATATATATATATATATATATATATATATATATATTTATATATATATATCTTCGTTGTATATCAACTGACTTATATTTCTCTCTTGTGTCTTCCCTGATGATGTGATTATTACACGAAAATGCACTTGGGAACCTATCGTGCTTCATTTATATTTATATATATATATATATATATATATATATATATATATATATTATATATATATATATATATATATATATATATATATATATATATATATATATATATATATATGGCGATACCGGACTCCACCATTTGCGTGTGGTTACAATGCTGGTGAAAAGTCACTTTCAGACAGATTGTATCACCCGAGTACAATTTCGTCGGGGGCCATCTTTTCCCCTGCATCTGAATGTAGCTACACACCCAGAACCTGATGCATGAAATCAGAATCGCATGGCGGGTCATACAGTAAATAATAAGCCTCACACGCCATGCGAGAGTACAGTATACTGGGATGGAAACAAGTGTAGCGAAGCGTCAGTCATCGTACGTACTAGGAAAAAAAAAAGAAATAACGTTTGGTCGGTAAGGCAAACACATTATTTTTCCCCAGGGCGGACACAACCTTGGCCCATGCGATAGCCAAACACATTATTCTTCTCCCCAGTATGGACACATAACATTAGTCCTGCCAAGCGCTACGTGACAACTCAGTGAAAACATTTCTTTTTTTTTTTCCCAGTATAACGTGAGTTATCAACCGTTGCCTGAACACTCAAAAGTCTCCACCTAATGGCTGAATTCCCCAGTATGGAGCCGTCGTCATTATCATTTGATGTGCGTTTTCCTCTGGCCTGGGTTATAGACTATTTATTTTTTCCGCTATTAACTCGACCAGAAATAAAGAAAAAATAATAAAAAAAAAATATACGACTTTAGGATTAAGGTAATTCTGGCAACTGCCTAGCTAGTGTTGTCGTCTGCAGTTTCTCTATTTCGTTTGAAATGAAATTTTGATATGGCTATCATGGCACAAAATGAGGATCCCCCCCACCTTTTTTTGCAAGGCTGCTGCTGCAGCGTGACGGTGCTAGACGAGAGAGAGAGAGAGAGAGAGAGAGAGAGAGAGAGAGAGAGAGAAGGTCGGTACATTTGTGACGGAAAGTGGCAGAACCCAGCCAGCTCGCTAGATCCCTCCTCAACCCCGTGTGTGTGGTGTTGCTTACCACATGGGTGATGGAGGGCGTGTAAGCACCTCCTCCTCCCACAGTTTTTTTGAAAAGTCCTGACGAAGTGGGAAGGACTGAGAATCGGAGAGAAAGCGTGAGAAGGGGTTGAAAAAAAAAAAGAAGAAAAAATATATTTATCTCAACAGTTCAGAGTGTATGGTATCGACTGGTACGGTACCACTTTGGTCCAAAATCTAATCCAGTGGCACAGCACGGACGCCCACTGCAGTCCCGGAATAGCCTAGCACTGTCTTAGTGAAGCCATAAAGACAAAAAAAAAAAAAAACGTCCACCCGGCGTGTGTGTGTGGGTGTGGGTGGGTTCGGTCCCTGTACAACTTTGATGTAGTTCGTGAATCGATGTAGAACTCGCTACGTTCCTGTGATGAGAAGGTAACTTCCTCGCTGGGTCGTGGACATGATGAATTATCCAGTGGCATTGTTTACTTCCCTGCGTCCAGTCGGGTGGGTTCAGATGTGTGTTAGGGAGGTACGAGGGATCGAACTACGACTCCTGTATGGGCGACCTGTTCCCCACACTGGGTCCTGTATGGGCGACCTGTCCCCACACTGGGTCCTGTATGGGCGACCTGTCCCCACACTGGGTCCTGTATGGGCGACCTGTCCCCACACTGGGTCCTGTATGGGCGACCTGTCCCCACACTGGGTCCTGTATGGGCGACCCGTCCCCACACTGGGTCCGATTCTTGCCGATCTATTATAGACCTTTGAATTCAGTGTTTACCTAGTGCCGTCCAGCGGAGTGCGCGTTTTCTATAAGTGACGAGAGCAAGCCATCTGTTGCCTTCACTTAAACTTATACTTTCTGTTGTTATATTGAACGGTATTTCCCGTTACTTCATTACTTGATACCCCACATTTTTTTTTCCTCCTCTCTCCTTCGTAACCCTACCGTTAACAGAGTTATTTGATGCTGAAGAATGTAAAACGAACGGAAATGTGAATACAACTCACCCTCTGAAATCACTGTTTTGCCGTAGAAAACAACGATTCCATGAGAACAGCACGGCTGTCCTGTTTCAACATCTCACCGGCTTACTGTTGGTGATCCACTCGCCCGTTAACGGTCTTCCCTTAACGGGATACACCCTATTCAGCCAAGTCTAGTGTCTGCATTAACCACCACGCTTATTAGGCCCCTTCAGCGGCCAACAGAAAGCCACCCACCTCCCCACAGTCATCGCCACACGCGGGTTTCATTCGCCGTTAGATATGGCAAAGGTGGAGTGTATCCCGCCGTCAGAAACTGGGTAATCGTGCGCTTTTTTCTTCTTGTAACCTCACTGACGCTTGGTGTGTGGGTTTTTCTCTTCGCCGTCCGCCATGTTGAGTGACGTAGCTGCCAGTGAGACCTCTGGTGGGAGGACGAGGAAACTTCACAGACGAGTTAAATGCATTACTTAACCAGCATCTATCTATCTATCTATCTATCTATCTATCTATCTATCTATCTATATATATATATATATATATATATATATATATATATATATATATATATATATATATATATATATATAGTGAGGTAGCGCTAGAGGGAAAACAAAAGACGAAGAAAGGCCACTTCCGCTCACATCCTTTCTCTAGCTGCCATGTGTCATGCACCGAAACCACAGCTTCGACTTCTTGAAAGAGGGAATATTTCAAAATGATATTTGATGTAACTTCTTTTTATACATTTTCCAACAACCCCAAGTATTCGTGTACACTATTAATCTTCAACTCTTCTCCCCCCAACAAACCCCCCCCAACAACCCCCCCCCCCCCCACACACACACAAAAAAAACCTTCAATGTTTCCCGAATTCTTAAGTTGACTTTCGTTAGTCCTGTGAACTTTACCCATTAAGGGTAGAACTGTGTGCACGGAAACTTCTCAAACAATACGTGTGTGTCTTAAGCCGTAAAATCGGAAAGGTAAATATTTCCCATATCCGTCGTGAGCACAAGGCGCGCGTTAGCCGGGCGTATGACGCAGGACGGAGGCGCGCGTTAGCCGGGCTTATGACGCAGGACGGAGGCACGCGTTAGCCGGGCGTATGTCGCAGGACGGAGGCGCGCGTTAGCCGGGCGTATGACGCAGGACGGAGGCGCGCGTTAGCCGGGCGTATGTCGCAGGACGGAGGCGCGCGTTAGACGGGCGTATGTCGCAGGACGGAGGCGCGCGTTAGACGGGCGTATTACGCAGGACAAAGGCGCGCGTTAGACGGGCGTATGGCGCAGGACAAAGGCGCGCGTTAGATGGGCGTATGACGCAGGACGGAGGCGCGCGCTAGACAGGCGTATTACGCAGGACAAAGGCGCGCGCTAGACGGGCGTATTACGCAGAAGCAAGTGCCGTACTGAAGTGTGTCTGTGAGACCGGTTAACGTCTGTGATCCAACATTAGAGGTTGTGAACATTGATGGACATACGCTTTAACCAGGTATAAACATTACCGCCTATAGACACGAAAAAAAAAGTATATACATTGATGATTGTAATCATTACCGAAGTGCCGTTAGCAGCTGTATAGATATATTTAGCTATACACATAACTATCTATGATAACCAGTTGTTGCGAGAAACATTACTAGTTCATAAACATGAGTGGGTTGCTATGTTGGAATGTTCAAGTTGAATGTTTGAATCTCTTCCCCGTTCCACGTATACACACATGTACATACACACATCCCTATACACATTCCTATACACTCTCACACGCAGTCAGACGCTTGAGTGATGCCTGTGTCGTGAGGGGGAGATAAGAGATGATAACGATCGCTCGGAAAAGACTGGGATGTTTGGTCTGACACACACACACACACACACACACATGTGGTTGACGAGATGAAACCCAAGTCGATGGAAAGTACTAGGTCTTGCGGAGGGCTGACAGCGGTCAACAGAAATTGGGGTGAAGCCGATATGAATATAATCTACAGATGAACGAATTTCAGGGGATCTCTCTCTCTCTCTCTCTCTCTCTCTCTCTCTCTCTCTCTCTCTCTCTATATATATATATATATATATATATATATATATATATATATATATATATATATATATATATATATATCTTTCTTTCTTTCATACTATTCGCCATTTCCCGCGTTAGCAAGGTAGCGTTAAGAACAGAGGACTGGGCCTCTGAAGGAATATCCTCACCTGGCCCCGTTCTCTGTTCATTCTTTTGGAAAATTAAAAAAAAAAAACGAGAGGGGAGGATTTCCAGCCCCCCGCTCCCTCCCCTTTTAGTCGCCTTCTACGACACGCAGGGAATACGTGGGAAGTATTCTTTCTCCCCTATCCCCGGGGATATATATATATATATATATATATATATATATATATATATATATATATATATATATATATATATATCGGGCTGGAAATCCTCCCCTCTCTTTTTTTTTTTTTCCAAAAGAAGGAACAGAGTGGGGCCAGGTGAGGATATTCCAAAAAAGGCCCAGTCTCTGTTCTTAACGCTACCTCGCTAACGCGGGAAATGGCGAATAGTTTAAAAGAAAAGAAAGAAAATGTATATATATATATTTATATATATACGTGGGATGAACGTGAGAACATCATCATCATCATCATCATCATCATCATCATCCCTCACCTGTGGGCCGAAGTCTCACAACAGGAGAATGATGAAGGAGACAGTCTGTCTCCTTGTGATTGTTAGACTCCCAAGCTGGGTGTACATGGATCAGGAAATGGTGAACAAGTTGTTAAGTACATTTGACCAGGAAGAACTACACTGTACTTCTCTGGCTTATAGTCACTGTAGAAACACACAGAGCTGATGGAGAAGGTCCAGAGGAGAGCAACACACACACACACATGGTACCTGATTTTAGTGGGTTGAGTTAGAGCGAGAGATGTGAGGCCATGAATTTGCCCCTAACGGAAGAGAGAAAAGTAAAGGGATGACTTGTTCACGGTCTTAAGAGTTTCTAAATCCTATTTATGATGTTGATTGTGAGCACATTTTATTTCTTTCGAAAGATACAGATACAGTACAACCAGAGGACTGAACAAGAAGTTAAGAAAGAAGCTTGTTAGAAAAGAGGTAGTGAAATACATTACTGTTGTAGTATTACAGTGGAAGACGAGGTAGATATACATTACTGTTGTTGTATAACAGCGGTAGACGATTGGAATGAAATGAATGTGGAAAATTTTTACAGAAATTTCCAGAATGTTACAGAATTTTATGAACTTGTATGATGTTGGGGTATATATACAAGTGACAGGGTTCCCACGGGTGTCGAACTCCCTCTCCGTACAGTAGAAATAGGTAATAACACACACACACACACACACACACACACACACATGTGGTTGACGAGATGAAACCCGAGTCGATGGATGGTACTAGGTCTTGCGGAGGGCTGACAGCGGTCAACAGAAATTGGGGTGAAGCCGATATGAATATAATCTACAGATGAACGAATTTCAGGGGATCTCTCTCTCTCTCTCTCTCTCTCTCTCTCTCTCTCTCTCTCTCTCTCTCTCTCTCTCTCTCTCTCTCTCTCTCTCTCTCTCTCTCTATATATATATATATATATATATATATATATATATATATATATATGTATATATATATATATATATATATATATATATATATATATATATATATGTATATATATATATATATATATATATATATATATATATATATATATATATATCTTTCTTTCTTTCTTTCATACTATTCGCCATTTCCCGCGTTAGCAAGGTAGCGTTAAGAACAGAGGACTGGGCCTCTGAAGGAATATCCTCACCTGGCCCCGTTCTCTGTTCATTCTTTTGGAAAATTAAAAAAAAAAACGAGAGGGGAGGATTTCCAGCCCCCCGCTCCCTCCCCTTTTAGTCGCCTTCTACGACACGCAGGGAATACGTGGGAAGTATTCTTTCTCCCCTATCCCCAGGGATATATATATATATATATATATATATATATATATATATATATATATATATATATATATATATATATCGGGCTGGAAATCCTCCCCTCTCGTTTTTTTTTTTCCAAAAGAAGGAACAGAGTGGGGCCAGGTGAGGATATTCCAAAAAAGGCCCAGTCTCTGTTCTTAACGCTACCTCGCTAACGCGGGAAATGGCGGATAGTTTAAAAGAAAAGAAAGAAAATGTATATATATATTTATATATATACGTGGGATGAACGTGAGAACCATCATCATCATCATCATCATCATCATCATTATCATCATCATCATCATCATCATCATCATCATCATTATCATTATCATCCCTCACCTGTGGGCCGAAGTCTCACAACAGGAGAATGATGAAGGAGACAGTCTGTCTCCTTGTGATTGTTAGACTCCCAAGCTGGGTGTACATGGATCAGGAAATGGTGAACAAGTTGTTAAGTACATTTGACCAGGAAGAACTACACTGTACTTCTCTGGCTTATAGTCACTGTAGAAACACACAGAGCTGATGGAGAAGGTCCAGAGGAGAGCAACACACACACACACATGGTACCTGATTTTAGTGGGTTGAGTTAGAGCGAGAGATATGAGGCCATGAATTTGCCCCTAACGGAAGAGAGAAAAGTAAAGGGATGACTTGTTCACGGTCTTAAGAGTTTCTAAATCCTATTTATGATGTTGATTGTGAGCACATTTTATTTCTTTCGAAAGATACAGATACAGTACAACCAGAGGACTGAACAAGAAGTTAAGAAAGAAGCTTGTTAGAAAAGAGGTAGTGAAATACATTACTGTTGTAGTATTACAGTGGTAGACGAGGTAGATATACATTACTGTTGTTGTATAACAGCGGTAGACGATTGGAATGAAATGAATGTGGAAAATTTTTACAGAAATTTCCAGAATGTTACAGAATTTTATGAACTTGTATGATGTTGGGGTATATATACAAGTGACAGGGTTCCCACGGGTGTCGAACTCCCTCTCCGTACAGTAGAAATAGGTAATAACACACACACACACACACACACACACACACACACACACACACACACACATACACGAACCAACCTGAAAATTCAGAGATTTCTAACGAAAAGGAAAATTGTTCAGTTTTCACTGGTGTAAGTGGTTCTGGTTGTTCATACTGGTGAGTGACGTGACCTTTTGCCCTCCCCCTCGCCCCATTCTACCATCTCTCTCTCTCTCTCTCTCTCTCTCTCTCTCTCTCTCTCTCTCTCTCTCTCTCTCTCTCTCTCTCTCTGCAATGATAGCTTTTATTGTCTGCTAAACGGTGTCATGAATATTGACCGCTTGATATTACATCTACGAATCTATTATACTTATGTATATATTTTTTCCTCTTTCAGGTAAGTCCAGATCCTGAAAGATGGCCTCCGTGAAGCCGTAAGTACATCATTCTCTCTCTCTCTCTCTCTCTCTCTCTCTCTCTCTCTCTCTCTCTCTCTCTCTCTCTCTCTCTCTCTCTCTCTATCACTAATGTTCATTACTAGTACACAATAGACATAATAGTTATCGTATGTAATAGTCTGAATTCTATTTCTGCCGTGACATTTGATGAGATGGTTGTCTATTTGTTAACTGAATAGTTAAGTTGACCAATTGATGTCGGGGAGGCTCTTAATTGAAGCCACCTGTAAGGTAAGAATTTCGTTTGTTCAGAGGACCTGAGTACTTCGATGTTCCTCTGGTCAGAGAGTATGAATTCTTCGATGTTCAGAGGACCTGAGGACTTCGATGTTCCTCTGGTCAGAGAGTATGAATTCTTCGATGCTCAGAGGACCTATTTCGGTGTTCCTCTGGTCATAGCTTCTGAGTTCTTCGATGTTCAGAGAATCTGAGGACTTCGATGCTCCTCTGGTCAGAGAGTGTGAATTCTTCGATGCTCAGAGGACCTAAGTATGTCGATGTTCATCCGGTCATAGCTTCTGAGTTCTTCGATGTTCAGAGGACCTGAGTACTTCGATGTTCCTCCGTGGCGTTAACATATTTTGAGTTCGAGAGAGGGAGAGTGTTGTGGAACGGAAGACGGTGGCTTGATGGAGTCGAGAACCTCGCGTCCAAGCTGAAACAGCTGATCTTCGTCATGCCTTGAAACGACTGTTCGTTCCTTCATACCTTGTGTTGTTGGTCGCTTCTGGAAGTCCACCATGATGGTGGTGGGGGGGGGGGGGGAGAGAGAGAGAGAGAGAGAGAGAGAGAGAGAGAGAGAGAGAGAGAGAGAGAGAGAGAGAGAGATCTTATGGATATGAACAGCCTAAGTTGACACTCGACCCTCTGATGTTTTAGGCTTGGGCTGGTCGGCTGGTATGTACCTTGGTTGGAGGTGGATCACCGAGTTTCGAACCCCCTCTCTTTTTTACCAGGTGGACAAAGACATGGCGGGATGAGACACATCCAAGAACTGGGGAGTATACTAGGTCTTTGCACAGTGAAGAGAGGTTTCTTTGCAACTTATATTATGTAGAATACTTGAATCGCCTTAAAGCAGGTAGTTCCCTTGCCGTTGGGCGTGGCTCGCTTATTTCCAGTTTTGCAACATCACCGCAAGACCGTCCACGTGATCACTGGGTTGTTGACGACTTGTTACCATATCCTCCGTGTGGTGTCGACAGCGACCTCGTCCTTCCCCCTCCTCCTCCTCCTCTCCTCGCAGGTGTTGCCGGTGTGGTTGATAACAGCTCCAGGAACCACACGTAGAGGGATCACAGAGGGGGCCAACACAAGACAGGGCGGTAGCGAGAGGAAACACAAGGAGGAGTTGGAACCAAATTTCCCCCAACTCCTGCTTGTGTTGACTTTGCTGTCGCGCTCCCATCTGTGCGATGTATGGTAGCCATCAAGAGAGCAGCAGATTCTGTGGGGGGGGTTTGGCAGGATGTTGTTAGCAAAATCCAGTCGGTGAGACGCTGGCCACGGTGGACAGCGGGCGGGTGAGCGGAGAGGTCTTGCGTTGTCCATCATAGAGTGAGCCGGACCCGAGCTTTGCCACTCGCGTCTGTACGTGGCCCGCGGTAAAGATGGGAGCGTAGCATTTCATGTACGGGGAGAAAGATCTTGTATGTGGCCTAAGGAGCAGGGCCTGTGCGGGCTGTGGCTGCTGCACGGCTTCAATAAACCAACACTGAACATCGCCTCCTGTCACGCCTCATCCTGGAAGAACAACAGGTCGTAATCATGCTGGAGTTATGAGGACCCGTACCAACCACGTCCTCTGCGCCAGCGACCACCATATTACGCCTGGACGACTGGGAGGCACGAAGCTGAACGTGTCGCCACACGAACCATCGTAACGAATCCTCGAAACTGGGGGGGAACTGAGGGATCTGTCTTCCCTCACTCTCATGATGTCGACCCTTCCCTGCAGACTCATGTCTTCAAAGTGGACTTGGTCATGAAGGACCTTCTGTGGTGGTCTGTTCACCTCCTCCTCCCCTCCTCCTCATCTTCCCCCACGCAGTGTGGAGGTCTGTATAGGTACAAGAGTCACCCCCTCCCCAGCACCTGTATGTAGCAGGCGGGGCGGCCTGGTGTGTTGTACCGCCCTACGTGGTGCTGCTGGTGGCTGGTGGCCGTCGCTGCCTACGTCAGTCAGCGATGAGACAAGTGAATGTATTTTGATGACACTGGTGTTGTTCATCATTCACGCACACACACACACACACACACACACACACACACACACACACACACACACAGAGTTCGCCGCAATAATATCATTTTACGGTCTATATTTACCCCGGTTATAATTGCTCTCTGATGTCGGCTGACGGATGATGTCAGCACGTCCTCCTCTGATGTCGGCTGACGGATAATATTACCAGTACGTCCTCTGATGTCGGCTGACGGCTGATGTCAGCACGTCCTCCTCTGATGTCGGCTGACGGATAATATTACCAGTACGTCCTCTGATGTCGGCTGACGGCTGATGTCAGCACGTCCTCCTCTGATGTCGGCTGACGGCTGATGTCAGCACGTCCTCCTCTGGTGTCGGCTGACGGATGATGTCAGCACATCCTCTGATGTCGGCTGACGGCTGATGTCAGCACATCCTCCTCTGATGTCGGCTGACGTGTGTATCGTGAAAGTCCTTTCTGTTCAGTTGGTCGCGGGGAACCTGTGGCTTCTTCCCACCGTCCAGCTTATCAGGGCAGGTCCTCCCTTGGGCCGCGCCCTTGGTAGAGAACTCTCTCTCTCTCTCTCTCTCTCTCTCTCTCTCTCTCTCTCTCTCTCTCTCTCTCTCTCTCTCTCTCTCTCTCTCTCTCTCTCCAAGAGACCGATTGCTGCGGGCCAGGAAACATGGTTGACACTCTTGGAGGAAGGTGTGTCCAATGGGTCTTTTAAAATCCCCAAACAGCCCAACCAGCCAATTCAAGTCGCCTAGTCACTACAGTGGTTTTGTCCTGGTAGCAGCCCACCCCTCCAGGCTGTGTGCTGGGCCATCTACCTTGTGCTGGTAGGAACAGGTGGTCACGACACAGTGGTCTCCTTAAGCCTTTCATGTGTTGGCTCTCGATGGAGACCATGGTTGAAGACCAGGCACAAGTCTGCACTCCGTTACGCCACGCCGGATCCTTACTACATCTTGGCCTCAGCTGGTAGTTCTTTAAGGGCCTTGGTCACATGTATATCTCAGGTAGGTGATGGCCCAGCAGGTTCACAGGTGTTTGGCTCTAGCGGTCAATTTTCTTTTTTTCCATAAGAGCTTCCATCTTCTTCCCCCCCTTCGTCAGGTGGGTGTCGAGGCTCAGTCTTTCCCAGAGGCTTTGGACGAAAGGTTCTTGCGTCTGACCATGATCATGACTGCACTTTCTGGGCCTCTCCTCCTCCTCCTCCTCCTCCCTCGTACTGATTCCAGTCGTCTCTCCCACACGCTGCAACACTTCTCGTATTCCCGCCAGAGGGCAAATTTCTGGAAGGAGGGAGGACCTTCGCTCGCCTTACGCTGTCGATGGTCCTGGCGTTCCAGGCGCGGAACCTTACTTAGATGGTCCAGTGTTCCAGGCGCGGAACCTTACTTAGATGGTCCAGTGTTCCAGTAACCTTTGCTAGTCTGTAAGATTTTTTGATTTGCTTTTCATATCTTCGTTCGACTCGGGTTTTTTTGTATCGATTATTATTGATATTGTTGATTTATTAATATTATTATTATCATTATTATTATTCAAGAAATGGGACGCCACAAGTGTAGAACTCCCTCCCTCCCCCAGGGCAGTGGAAGCAGGTGGGTTACGCCCTGGGTGTTGTAACCCACCTGCGGGTTCTGAAACTAAAGTGGTGGTTGTTGGTGTGTGAGAACAGTCGCGCCCATGGCAGTGCTGATTGGTTTTCACTGACTTGTTTTTTGAGAGAGGTTGGATGATTAACGAGTAGGTTGACCACAAGGTGAGACTTGATTGCGCTTGGTTCTTATGGTTTTCGAAAGAATAAGATATTATTCGTAAGTATCATTATTGGATTACGGTCAAAACTGTGCTTTGTTTAAGACATGGGATTCACCTGGTGTCGTAACTTTTTAAGACCAGGGATTCGCCTGGTGTCGTAACTTTTTAAGACATGGGATTAGCCTGGTGTCGTAACTTTTTAAGACATGGGATTGGCCTGGTGTCGTAACTTTTTAAGACATGGGATTCACCTGGTGTCGTAACTTTTTAAGACATGGGATTCGCCTGGTGTCGTAACTTTTTAAGACATGGGATTCACCTGGTGTCGTAACTTTTTTAAGACATGGGATTGGCCTGGTGTCGTAACTTTTTAAGACATGGGATTCACCTGGTGTCGTAACTTTTTAAGACATGGGATTGGCCTGGTGTCGTAACTTTTTAAGACATGGGATTCACCTGGTGTCGTGACTTTTTAAGACATGTGATTCGCCTGGTGTCGTAACTTTTTAAGACATGGGATTCACCTGGTGTCGTAACTTTTTTTAAGACATGGGATTCACCTGGTGTCGTAACTTTTTAAGACATGGGATTAGCCTGGTGTCGTAACTTTTTAAGACCAGGGATTCGCCTGGTGTCGTAACTTTTTAAGACATGGGATTCACCTGGTGTCGTAACTTTTTAAGACATGGGATTCACCTGGTGTCGTAACTTTTTAAGACATGGGATTCGCCTGGTGTCGTAACTTTTTAAGACATGGGATTCACC
Organism: Panulirus ornatus; assembly: GCF_036320965.1. Taxonomy (NCBI): domain Eukaryota; kingdom Metazoa; phylum Arthropoda; class Malacostraca; order Decapoda; family Palinuridae; genus Panulirus; species Panulirus ornatus. Next base: position 90,968,535 of record NC_092224.1, read on the forward strand.
TGGTGTCGTAACTTTTTAAGACATGGGATTCACCTGGTGTCGTAACTTTTTAAGACATGGGATTCACCTGGTGTCGTAACTTTTTAAGACATGGGATTCGCCTGGTGTCGTAACTTTTTAAGACATGGGATTCACCTGGTGTCGTAACTTTTTAAGACATGGATCTCGCCTGGTGTCGTAACTTTTTAAGACATGGGATTCACCTGGTGTCGTAACTTTTTAAGACATGGATCTCGCCTGGTGTCGTAACTTTTTAAGACATGGGATTAGCCTGGTGTCGTAACCTTTTGACCTGAGCAGCATTACCAATCACTTCCTTCTCCCACAGTGACCGACCAATCTCTCCCTAACCAATCCTTTGGCGACGGTGATGAGTTACACAATCAGCCAGTAATGATGGCTCGAAGGCCCGGGAACACGGGAATATGACCCGTGTTCCAGGGGGTGAATAAGGGTCATATTGCCCCGCTGTCCTGGGCTTGGGTGATTAGGGGGCTAATCTCTCCCCTCGCTAACCAGCTTCGTAACTACGTTAGCGAGGCGGCTAATCAGTGATTGTGAGTAGGGTGATAGCGATGGTTCACTCTTGTGATTGGAGTGTGTGTGTGTGTGTGTGTGTGTGTGTGTGTGTGTGTGGTTTCGCCGCGTTCCATTCATCTGTCTTTCAAGTTATGAATAAAGTCAGTTTTTTTCTCTTTTTTCTCTCTCTTGAAATGGAGAATGATTTGGCGACCCTTGCGTACGACGGTACGACCCTTGAGCACGACGGTACGACCCTTGAGCACGGCGGTACGACCCTTGAGCACGACGGTACGACCCTTGAGCACGACGGTGCGACCTTGAGCACGACGTTACGACCCTTGAGCACGACGGTACGACCCTTGAGCACGACGGTACGAACCCTTGAGCATGATGGACTATCCCCTATTGACCTGATCCATAAGGGTCAAGTCAGAAACCAGACCAAAGGCAGCAAGCATTAATTATGTACATGTGTAGATATGTATATGTCTGTGTATGTGTATATATATGTATACATTGAAATGTATAGGTATGTATATGTGCGTGTGTGGACGTATATGTATATATACATGTGTATGTGGGTGGGTTGGGCCATTCTTTCGTCTGTTTCCGTGCGCTACCTCGCCAACGCGGGAGACAGGGACAGAGTGGAAGTTACCTGGGTAACAAACTCCTGAAGTTACCCGGGTCTTCTTTCTAAAGGCCCCTTCAGCCCAGGACTGCGCTCCTTCCAGCAACAGGGGAAAAAGTACTCCTTTAAAGCGGCTATTTCTTTGGCGAGCCTGTAGTGCCAGTGATGCAACCGGGATATATAAAGTCGACTTTTCACTCGTGGTGTAAAGTTCGTTGTGAGCGGAACCTGGCAACTACCCATGTATATTAGAGAGAGAGAGAGATAGACAGACAGGCAGATAGATAGATGGGGATAGATAGATAGATAGACCGACAGAGAGATAAAGAGTTAGGGTGATAGTTGAATAGATAGACATAAATAGTTAGCGAATAGATAGATAGATAGACCGACAGAGATAAAGAGTTATGGGGATAGATGAATAGATAGACGTAAATAGTTAGCGAATAGATAGATAGATAGATAGACCGACAGAGATAAAGAGTTATGGGGATAGATGAATAGATAGACATAAATAGTTAGCGAATAGATAGATAGATAGATAGACCGACAGAGATAAAGAGTTATGGGGATAGATGAATAGATAGACATAAATAGTTAGCGAATAGATAGATAGATACATAGATAGATAATCAAATGAATGACTGGTGAGGGAGTCATCATGTATTATACACAACTTGCCATTCGGACAACGGTCAAATGGAGACCGCTCGTCCAATCTCCTCCTCGGAACTCTGCTCTTGTGGTTCTTGCTGACTCTTGCGTCTCCAGGTGTTGCTGGTGCAACATTCTTGAAATTTTCTTCCACAAGTGACGTGTCCACTTAGGGCGGAAGGTCCAGCTTTAGATGGTCAACGAGATAACGGGAGATGTAGTGGATTTCTGAAGCACTGGGGCTGTTTTGAAGATGATGCAGTGGACTGGGATTGGCTGAGGAAGATTCTGGCGACGGGAATTGATGAAGGTAGATCCTAGCGACGGGAATTGATGAAGGGAGATTCTGGCGACGGGAATTGATGAAGGAAGATTCTGGCGACGAGAATTGATGAAGGGAGATTCTGGCGACGGGAATAGATGAAGGTAGATCCTAGCGACGGGAATTGATCAAGGGAGATTCTGGCGACGGGAATTGATGAAGGAACATTCTAGCAACTGTAACGGATGGAGGAAGAGTTTCATTATGTTACGTTGTTAGATATCAAGTAAACTCTTGCCCATGTGAAGTATAGAAGCCCCTGTAAGAGCAAATAAACGATAGCAGTTGTCATGCTTTCCCCCTCACAGATAGATAGGTAAGAGATAGATAGACAGAGCTCACTGGAAAGTCGTACATGTATTAGAAAGACCCTCGAAAGAGTCCGTCCCTCCCCCCCAATTCCCCCCTTTCCAAAAACTGAAAGCAGTTTAGATTCATCTGTAAAAAGAACGAGTCTTTCGTTGAGTTGATGTGATGAAAAAAAAAAGAGAAAAGAAAATGACATTGGTGCTTGGGGAACCCCCCCTGGTTAAGAAAAAGAAAACGGACATAGGCATATCAATTTTCTTTCCACTCGCTGTTCGCAATCGCCAATCTTTTTCGAGCACACAACTCGACGG
>NC_092224.1:90976283-90993783 GCF_036320965.1 Panulirus ornatus
CTGTTTTCAATCGCCACCTTTGGTTGAAAACCTTATACAGTGTCACTGCGGCCGTGAGACATCTCTGCAGCATCTAAGTCTTGCTGATTCGGTCGCCTTAGTGAAGGTGGTGTGATCGCACAACGGTACACTGTGGCGGGCGGGTGTACCAGGGCTTCGAGGGGCGTCATCTCTGGTCTTCTCTCCTCTCTCGTCTTGAAGGTCGTAAGGATCCAGCCTACCATGCACGTGCGAGAGGCGGCTGTTGCCTCGCTGTAGTCACTGAGGGTAAGGTCATGAGAGAGTGTTACACCGAGGAGTTGTACACTGATCATCCGGGTTCTGATGGTGTTGGCATCAGCTTATTATTCTGTACTACTCATTCGTTCACCTCTCACGTTGAAGGAGCGACCGAGACTTTTTCTCCAGTTGATAACATATTTATTATCAGTGGTCCCCTGGAAGCCTTGGTTTCTGTTTTTGTTTTTCCCCCCACTGCCGTCCACTGTTGAGATGTCCATACTGATTCTAGTGCCGTCTGGAATGGATGATGTGTTCGTATGCGTTTGTGTTTGTGTTTACATTGCGATCAGTAAGGATTACGATGTATGCACAGCAAAATACTGTTTACTGATGTACCTAACTACACGGTTTGTTGATTTGAATCTTTGCAGTTACATTTTGACATGTATGTTTATGTTTATACTATGTAGACATATATACTTTACCTTATATATATATATATATATATATATATATTGTTGAACAGACAGAGATGTATATACAGCACGGGTCAGACTCGAACCCTGGGTAAGGCGTCCGTCCACCTCTACCACACAGAGGTTGAAAGACCTATGCACCGGCTCTCCATCCTTCTATCTCCCTGTATCATTATATTCATCAATAGCCACCAAACTCCTCAAAATACTTGTATTAGAAAAAAAAAATCAACCACACCATCACTCCGCTACCACACTGCACCTACCACACTACCTCACACACAACTTCCTGAATGGTTTCAACCTCCCACAGACTCCCTCTCTCCCTGTGTTCGTACCTGTGGCAGTCGGTCGGTCTGTACCATCCCTCCACACATCCTCAAATATAAGATACATATATACGCATCCTCACACACATACTTACATACATACACACGTACATACACATAAACCTTCGAAACATACATACATATACATACGTACATATATACATATACATATACATGCGTACATATATACATACATACACCTAACCTACGAAATATAACATACAAAGACAAGATCGTGTATAGTGTAGAGGGAACAGTGTAGAGGCCCTCAGCCTCGTACAGACCACGTCTGGAGTTGTCGGAGATGTGGTCTGTTGAGACGGTTCTGGCTTTACCTGAAGGTAAACGTTTGGGCAGACACCAGCTCATCCTGAAGCTGTTTGGCAACCACTATCCAGCCAGTCAAGGGGATGAAATCACCAGTTAGATGAAACACAAGTCTCCGTACAGTCATTATGTCATACGTCAGCCAGCAGTCGCCATGAGGTGATGGGACAGAGCACTTGCCCAGTCGACCGTAGTCACCCATACGCCGGCTAAGAGTTCGCACGTCGCCATCGAGGTGAAGCAAGAGATGCCCATCATGGCGGTAATTTTCTCAGTATTTGTATCCCGACGTGGGAAGGGACATGTCCCACCCCAGCCATGGCCATCGGTGGGAGAGAGGAACAGCAATAAGAAAAAGAGGAAAGAATGTGGAGGTAAATAAGAAATGTGGAAGAGATTAAATTGAGTTCCTCAGATGTTTGGAAGACTCGCAAGATGGCAAGGGTTGCAGGGCGAGGGAAAGGGGAAGAGGAGGAGGAGATTCCACAGTCCAGCTGATATTGTTTCCAGCAGGGTTGGTCTTCCTGAGGGACGCGAGCTATGGCTCGCAAGTCGGATCATTAAATCAGATACAGAATGACTGTTTCTCAGAAGCTAATGTTATCACACGTTTGATGCATTACCGCCATCACTGTATGACTCCAGGATGTTGTATCGTCCAGCATTAATATGTAACAGTTGTTCTCCCAAGGTATGGCATTCGGTTGGTCATCTTTTCGATTGGTGTTAAAGTATTCCTCTTTTGTCTTGCTAAGTAACACAAAGCTGTGGTTCACGAGTGATTCAATTCATCCAGGTTACTTACAGCCTCACCACCACCAACTCAGTCCTCTTAACGCAGATGTCATAGTAGTTCTACTGAGTACTTCCAGTCCAATCAGCTCTCTGATCTTACGCACGAATCGACGTAGATTATCAAGATTGGATAACATAACATCACGTCGCTAAAAAGCATCAAGTCTGGCTGTAATGCATTGGCTTAGATCGCCTTGGGAGACGTCTTAAATGCCAAGACAGAAGAGGCGGAGGAGGATTCAAGCCATTCATCGAGTCGACTCATTGTCACTGGAGGTCCTCACTCCTCTCATTATTCAGCTGGATGAGTCATCTTGCTAATGGGTGGAGGAGGAGTGGGGGATGGTTGGATGAGGGGGAGGGTTCGTATCGCGTCGCTACAAACAACCACATCTCCATCGCTGATTGCTGCCGACGTCGCGGTTCCGGAGCGTAACTAATGGCTAGTGAAGCAGCGATTTGAATCACCGAATCCCCGGAACACGAGGTCGTTTCAGACGCATTAACGATATTGGCGGATGCTGGCACGAACGGGTTCGGTGGCTTTGAGGCTGGGGCTCAAGGTGGCCTGGTGGCGGTGTGAGGGTTGGAGAGGTGGCTCGGGGGGCTGAGGTGAACCGAAGCGGGATCGTGTGGGGGTTCGAGACGGGTTTCGAGAAACCCGCCGAGACGGACTGAACTTGACTGAGGAGAACAGGAGGAGGCTGATGGAGGAAGGAAGGGGAATAATGATGCGTTGCTGTGACCTGACGTAGGGGCGCCAGAGCTGAGAGAGAGAGAGAGAGAGAGAGAGAGAGAGAGAGAGAGAGAGAGAGAGAGAGAGAGAGAGAGAGAGAGAGAGAGAATTGGAATGGGACTAGGTTGAGCTGAGATTCAATGAGGCGAGGGACAGATCAAATTTGATACACTGGCGATATGGCGAGATGGGCTTAATTGGACGGGAGAGGAGCGAATGGAGGACAATGGGAATTGAGGTGTGAGAGCTGAGGCAGTGTGGCCTCGGGTGAGAGAGGTGTGAGAGCTGAGGTAGTGTGGCCTGGGGCGAGAGAGGTGTGAGAGCTGTGGTAGTCTGGCCTGGGGGTGAGAGCTGAGGTAGTCTGGCCTGGGGTGTGAGAGCTGAGGTGGTCTAGCCTGGAGTGAGAGAGGTGTGAGAGCTGAAGTAGTGTGGCCTCGGGTGAGAGAGGTGTGAGAGCTGAGGTAGTGTGGCCTGGGGTGAGAGAGGTGTGAGCGCTGAGGTAGTGTGGCCTAGGGGTGAGAGCTGAGGTAGTCTGGCCTGGGGTGAGAGGGGCCGCGATGAACTGATGCTGGGTTGGCCGAGCCCTGAACAGCCAGCTGCTGATTTGCATCTCAAGAGGCGACACGGGCTAAGGTGGGGGGTACTACTGCGCGGCGGGTCAGGGATGAGGAGGGACAGGTACTGGGGGCTGGAGGATTAGGAAGGGTTTATGATTGGGGGATAGATGTTAGATCTGAAGGATTAGGAAGGGTTGATGATTAGGGAATAGGTGTTGGAGCTGGAGGATTAGGGAAGGTAAATGATCGGGGATAGGTGTTGGATCTGCAGACTTAGCGAAGGTAAATGATCGGGGATAGGTGTTGGAGCTGGAGGATTAGCGAAGGTTGAGGATTGGGGATAGGTGTTGGAGGATTAGGGAAGGTAGATTCTTTTGGAGGCTAGGCACCGATACAGCAGGGTTATAGATCCAGACGAATACAGCATAATATTTAGTATTGATACATGGGGATTACAGTAAGGAGGTGTATTTCAAGTCGTTGTATTACCAGAAGGGATGGAAGGGATTTGAGATGGATTATTGGGATTGATGCTGTAGGATTAGGAGAGAGAGAGAGACATAAATGACGATAGATGGGCATAAATCCATTAGGATTTGGATAGATCGTCAAACTTATCTAACTGTTCGTGGCGCAAGGGGGCAAAATAGATGGATGTCTGTGAGTTGTCATACGATGGATGGCTGTGGGTGTAAAAAGGGGGGATTAGGTCATCCATCAGATGGAGACGATTGGATGAGCGTGATCGTACGAGATCAGAGGATTGGGCAAGTGGTGTGGCTGGGGAGGAGGTGGTGGAGGGATGAACGTGTCGAAGGTGGCGACTGAATCTGTGGTGAAATGAAAGGAAAATGTTGATAGCCGGGATAAGGTAAGCCATGCTCAGCAGTGAATGAAGGTCAACCTGGCAGTGAATGAAGGTCAACCTGGCAGTGAATGAAGGTCAACCTGGCAGTGAATGAAGGTCAACCTGGCAGTGAATGAAGGTCAACCTGGTAGTGAATGAAGGTCAACATGGCAGTGAATGAAGGTCAGCATGGCAGTGAATGAAGGTCAACCTGGCAGTGAATGAAGGTCAGCATGGCAGTGAATGAAGGTCAACCTGGCAGTGAATGAAGGTCAACCTGGCAGTGAATGAAGGTCAACCTGGCAGTGAATGAAGGTCAACCTGGTAGTGAATGAAGGTCAACCTGGCAGTGAATGAAGGTCAACCTGGCAGTGAATGAAGGTCAACCTGGCAGTGAATGAAGGTCAACCTGGCAGTGAATGAAGGTCAATCTGGCAGTGAATGAAGGTCAACCTGGCAGTGAATGAAGGTCAACCTGGCAGTGAATGAAGGTCAACCTGGTAGTGAATGAAGGTCAACCTGGCAGTGAATAAAGGTCAACCTGGCAGTGAATGAAGGTCAACCTGGCAGTGAATGAAGGTCAACCTGGTAGTGAATGAAGGTCAATCTGGCAGTGAATGAAGGTCAACCTGGCAGTGAATGAAGATCAACCTGGCAGTGAATGAAGGTCAACCTGGCAGTGAATGAAGGTCAACCTGGCAGTGACTGAAGGGCAATCTGGCAGTGAATGAAGGTCAACATGGCAGTGAATGAAGGTCAAATTGGCAGTGAATGAAGGTTAACCTGGCAGTGAATGAAGGTCAAACGCTGTAAATGAAGGTCAACCTGGTAGTGAAAGAAGGTCAACCTGGCAGTGAATGAAGGTCAAACTGGCAGTGAATGAAGGTCAACCTGGCAGTGAATGGAGGTCAACATGGCAGTGAATGAAGGTCAACCTGGCAGTGAATGAAGGTCAACCTGGCAGTGAATGAAGGTCAAACTGGCAGTGAATGAAGGTCAACCTGGCAGTGAATGAAGGTCAACCTGGCAGTGAATGGAGGTCAACATGGCAGTGAATGAAGGTCAACCTGGCAGTGAATGAAGGTCAACATGGCAGTGAATGAAGGTGAACCTAGTAGTGAAAGGTCAGCCTACCAGTGACAGGGGTGACGGAGGGTGTAACCAGGGCGGGAGGAGGTCATGCGAGGTCAAATCTGGAATTATCAGGAGGAAAATGTGAGAAGTTCACGAGGAAGAAAGTTGTGAGTTCAGGTGAGGTTGGAGGAGGGAAGGCAGTCGACCAGAGAGGCGCTGGTCGTGATGAGTGCCTCGCTGTCGACCAGAGTCGATCGATTTTAGTGCCTCAAGAGTCGACCAGAGAGTCACTGGTTATGAATGCCTCAGTTTCGACCAGAGAGGGACTGGTTCTTTGTGCCTTAGTGTCGACCAGAGAGACACTGGTCATGAGTGCCTCAGAGTCTACCAGAGAGGCACTGGTCGTGAGTGCTTCAGAGTCGACCAGAGAGGCGCTGGTCATGAGTGATTCAGAGTCGACCAGAGAGGCACTGGTCGTGTGGTTGTGAGTGTCTCAGAGTCGACCAGAGAAGCACTGGTCGTTAGTGCGTCGAGAGTCGACCACTGTGGCACTGGTCATGAGTGGCTCACTGTTAGAGGGAAGCAGACCAGGGTTAAAGGTCATGTTAGGTCTACTCAGCACACATCCCCCCTTTATCCTCCAGCTTCTGCCACAAGCGGCACACCTCCCGTCGCTCTTTGAGAGAGAGAGAGAGGGACACACACATCGTCGCAACCTCACTGCACGTACTATTATGTGGCTGGCGCCCCATCCGCATCGCTGCTGCGGGGTCCCTCCTTCGCTAACCCACCCACTGGCTCTTTCACTGACTGGCTCTCAGTACCGCTCGTCGTCCCACTGGCCCCCGTTGCTGTGGCTGTGTCATGAAAGCCTTTTAATTTTTTTTCTTTGGACGGGAACTGCCTTCGTCTGAGGCTCCTCTTGGTGGCTTCTTCCTTCGTGAAGTCTTCCCGGCATCTTTCATCTCTTTCCTCCTCCAAACTGCAGTACCCGCTCACTGATTACTGAATTACCCTCTGATTATTTCCTATAAGTACTAGAGTTTTTACAATTCTGATTATATATATATATATATATATATATATATATATATATATATATATATATATATATATATATATATATAATCATACAAACCTCCAACAGCCAGGATCGAACCCGGAACCCCTGCGTAGTAGGCGGGAGCACTACTGCTAGACTATATATATATATATATATATATATATATATATATATATATATATATATATATGTGTGTGTGTGTGTGTGTGTGTGTGTGTGTGTGTGTGTGTGTGTATAGTCTATGATTCACAGGCCAGAATCCAGTGGGGCCATCACTTCCCCCATTCCCCACTCTCGCTGAATCTCGGACGACCCTTAGACTCCTGTGAGAATCATGACGACCTTCTCATATATACACTATGTATATACACACTATGTATATAGAAATCCAGACTACATTTAGGCCTGGCTAGTTCATGACAATTGATGATCCCCCAAGTTCTCAGGTTATCTCAGTGCTACACGTTAGATGATGGTGTCTCCATGGGCCCCAGGTCAGAAGGAACACACACACACAAACACACACACACCCACCCACCCACACACACACACACACACACACACACACACACACACACACACACACAAGGCTTCCCCCTTGCCCGTTTCGGGGAGGGTCCCATTCAGTGCCTCGCGTCCTGAGGGTATTCACCCGACGACAAAAGCCACGTGTGAACCCTGGCTGGCTGACTCCCTCCCTCCCTCCCTCCTTCCCTCCCTCCCTCCTCCCTGCTACGACTCCCTGGCTGGCTGACTGGCTCCCTCCCTCCCTCCTTCCCTTCTTCCCTCCTTCCTGCTACGACTCCCTGGCTGGCTGGCTGGCTGGTTCCCTCCCTCCTTCCCTCCTTCCTGCTACAACTCCCTGGCTGGCTCCCTCCCTCCCTCCCTCCCTCCCTCCCTCCCTCCCTCCTTCCTGCTACGACTCCCTGGCTGGCTGGCTGGCTGGTTCCCTCCCTCCTTCCCTCCTTCCTGCTACAACTCCCTGGCTGGCTCCCTCCCACCCTCCCTCCCTCCTGCTACGACTCCCTGGCTGGCTGGCTCCCTCCCTCCCTCCCTCATCATGGTGAGGTAAATCTCAGTAGTTTCCCTCCCTTGGTTCGTCTTCATGGTTCGCGTCCGAGACTGTGACTTGAACACCTTCCGCCCTCCCTTCATGTACCTCCATCCGTCATGCATGACCCCTTCATGTACCTCCACCAGTCATGCATGACCCCTTCATGTACCTCCACCAGTCATGCATGACCCCTTCATGTTGCATGACCCCTTCATGTACCTCCACCAGTCATGCATGACCCCTTCATGTACCTCCACCAGTCATGCATGACCCCTTCATGTTGCATGACCCCTTCATGTACCTCCACCAGTCATGCATGACCCCTTCATGTACCTCCACCAGTCATGCATAACCCCTTCATGTTGCATGACCCCTTCATGTACCTCCACCAGTCATGCATAACCCCTTCATGTTGCATGACCCCTTCATGTACCTCCACCAGTCATGCATAACCCCTTCATGTTGCATGACCCCTTCATGTACCTCCACCAGTCATACATGACCCCTTCATGTTGCATGACCCCTTCATGTACCTCCACCAGTCATGCATGACCCCTTCATGTTGCATGACCCCTTCATGTACCTCCACCAGTCATGCATGACCCCTTCATGTACCTCCACCAGTCATGCATGACCCCTTCATGTACCTCCACCAGTCATGCATGACCCCTTCATGTTGCATGACCCCTTCATGTACCTCCACCAGTCATGCATGACCCCTTCATGTACCTCCACCAGTCATGCATGACCCCTTCATGTACCTCCACCAGTCATGCATGACCCCTTCATGTTGCATGACCCCTTCATGTACCTCCACCAGTCATGACCCTCTCTGTCTGGCAATCCCTCCCCTCCTGTTTTACTTTTCCAAAAGAAGGAACAGAGAAGGGGGCCAAGGGAAGATTTTTCTCAGTGAGGCTTAGTCATCTGTCCCTGACGCTACATCGCTAACGCGGGAAATGGCGAATATGTATGAAAACACACCCACACACCCTATATATATATATATATATATATATATATATATATATATATATTTATTTATTTACTTATTTTATTTATTTTGCTTTGTCGCTGTCTCCCGCGTTTGCGAGGTAGCGCAAGGAAACAGACGAAAGAAATGACCCAACCCACCCCCATACACATGTATATACATACACGTCCACACACCCTATATAAATATATATATATATATATATATATATATATATATATATATATATATATATATATATATATATATATATATATATATATATATCTTTTCTTTCTTTCATACTATTCGCCATTTCCCGCGTTAGCAAGGTAGCGTTAACTACTGGTAAGTAGTTAGGGAGTCTCAACACATGCTTGTTGACCCAGATCCCTGGCGGCGAGACCCACCCACGGATGGTCGAAATGTCTACCTTAATGTAAGGAAACGTGGAACCTTATGGCGTAAACTTCACATTTCCAGGTCGCACTTGTCTCAAAGTTCCCTCGTCCATGGTAAAAGCCACCGTGTGATTTAAGTCTCAGTTGTGATTATTTTTGTTGTTGTTCTTCATGTTTCTTTCCGGTGTGTTGTTGTTGTTGTTGTTGTTGTTGTTGTCCATGTTTCTTCCCGGGGTTCGACGTATTTACAATTACATTCTATATCTCCGGTTCCGTTCCGCCCCTGACCCCAGCGTGTGGAGGTGTGGCCCAGCGGTGTGTGTGGGTGTGGGTCGCGAGGTCTGATCCTGTCCTCACCAGGTTAATTTCCCTGGTTAATCCAAGTTGTTCAGGCCTCGGACGGGCGGGGCAGCTTAAGCTTATGATCCAGCTTGAGAGGAGGAGGGAGGAGGAGGAGGAGGAGGGAAGAGGGAGGAGGAGGAAGAGAGGAGGAAGGAGAAGGGAGAAGGAGGAGGAGGGAAGAGGGAGGAGGAGGAAGAGAGGAGGAAGGAGAAGGGAGAAGGAGGAGGAGGGAAGACGGAGGAGGAGGAAGAGAGGAGGAAGGAGAAGGGAGAAGGAGGAGGAGGGAAGAGGGAGGAGGAGGAAGAGAGGAGGAAGGAGAAGGGAGAAGGAGGAGGAGGGAAGAGGGAGGAGGAGGAAGAGAGGAGGAAGGAGAAGGGAGAAGGAGGAGGAGGGAAGAGGGAGGAGGAGGAAGAGAGGAGGAAGGAGAAGGGAGGAGGAGGGAAGAGGGAGGAGGAGGAAGAGAGGAGGAAGGAGAAGGGAGGAGGAGGGAAGAGGGAGGAGGAGGAAGAGAGGAGGAAGGAGAAGGGAGAAGGAGGAGGAGGGAAGAGGGAGGAGGAGGAAGAGAGGAGGAAGGAGAAGGGAGGAGGAGGGAAGAGGGAGGAGGAGGAAGAGAGGAGGAAGGAGAATGAGGAGGAGGAGGAGGAAGGAGAAGCCACTCTCGACCTGCCTCACATTGAACCTCCCCACAACCTTACTCTAACCCCTCCACCCAACCCCACCCCCTATCCACCAAGGCCAGGGAGAGGGTGTAGGGTGGGTTTGGGGTGGGTGGGTAGATGGATCAGCCCAGCAAGATGTGGGGTGTGGTGTGGGTGAGTGGGTGGGTTGGGGTGGGTGGAACAGCCCAGCAAGGTGTGGGGTGTGTGGGGTGTGTGGGTCAGTGAACCCTGGTGTTCGTAATCCAGCCGGTGAGTAGTTGGCCACCACTAACGACTCTAGTGTTCATTATCGCTTAACGGAGGACCACAGAACCTCACAGTGTGGTGTGAGGACCACAGAACCTCACAGTCTGGTGTGAGGACCACAGAACCTCACAGTGTGGTGTGAGGACCACAGAACCTCACAGTCTGGTCTATAACGGACCCCTTGCTGTATAGAAAACCATCCTCTCTCTCTCTCTCTCTCTCTCTCTCTCTCTCATCAGTGCTGCCGGCGCGGATGACGTCACAGTGTGTTTACCCTTGTGTTTGTTTACATATTCCGCGCGTGCAGAGCCGTCCCTCAACGAGGGCCCCCCCCACCCCCCCACCTGTTGGTTGCCAGCCAGTGGACGAGGATTCGCCAGCGACGTTTAGGAGGGGGGGGGGGGTTAACGAAGCCCTTCTCTTATGGTGGTACTAACGAGGCAATTATCTCGGAATTGGTTGTTCACACACGCATGTATAGCGCCAAAATTGACTATACCTTCGTGGTTGATTTTAGAGACGTGTGAGATGTAGCGTGATGTCTTCTACAGTTTCCCCTGAAATTGGTGGTTTTTAGGTACTTGAAGGTGTGGGTGAAAGAGGGAGGGAGGGGTTGGTTTGGGTGGTACAGGAAGGACTAATTAAAAGGAAGACTTCATTAAAGTGATTGTCGCTCCTTTGGCATTACCCATACACACACACACACACACACACACACACACACACACACACACACACATCTGGTCTGCCAGGAGGAATGTATGGTAACGAGTAGCGAAGGAGATGATAAAGGAGGAGGGAGGTTGGTTCTCTTTATAAGGGTCGACCTGTAAGTCTCGGGGAAATAGTGATGTATTATCCCATGTGTCCAGTAGATTGTACTGTGGGCAAGACAGGGGACATAACATGTTGTTGACTGAAAGCTTCAGGAGGAAATTGTAGGGTTAAGGAGCAGGTGATCAGTCAGACTTGGGCACTGAGAAGGGAAGAGCTGAAATGGACGAGAAGATACGTCGTGAGTGCAAAGGAACTGAAGAGTGAGTTCAGGATTTTTTGTTCACAGTGGAGGACAGTATAGCCCGAGCACCGCCGTGATGGGATGTGGGGAAATGGGATGAGGAAGAGGAAATGGATTGCGCTGACTTTGTTTAGGAATAAAGGGTGTGAGGAGAATACTTTGTAAGGGTTCTTGGGCAGACTTTTTTAAGGGTTCTTGGGCCCACAGAAGGCTGGATGAAGTCTCGCCATGTTGTGCTACAGGAGTGGACTTCAAACACTCTCGACTGGCACCTTGAAATATCCATTGATGTAGTCGCTTGGAGAAGGTGTGCATGGAAGAGACAGATAACAGAGAAATCCCGCGTGTAACTGACTTCTGCACGTTGCTACATCTGATCCAGGTGGATGAGGTTTTTGATAGGACAGTAACAAGGCCTCCCTCCCCACCGTGCACTCTCTATGGTAACGGGAGCCGACAGGAAGAAAGCACTGTGGCAGAGCACCCTGCAGTAGTGAAGTAAACCTGCGTTGGAATTGACCAGGACAGAAGGAAAGTGGGAAGTCTTACTATGGTATCCCACCGCAACATGCCAACCTCCGCTGCATTTTGGTATATTGTGAAGGTCTGGAATGCGAGAGATGCATGATATTTCCTTCTGTGTTTTCATGTTGGACAGCCAAATAATAACAAATTTCCTTAACCGGTTTAACAACGTTGAACTATTTTTTTTTTTTTTTTTCAGTGTTTGATTCATGTATCTACGAAGAAACTCAGTTTTCCCCCCACGTCAGAAATATATCTTTTTAGCTTTTGAGTTTTGTTCCATTTGCCCTCGTGACTGTCTTGCCTCGTATTTCGTAAAGATCCTCGTAATTTGCATCGTGAAGTGTATTCATAATGTTGAAATGTTGGCATGTAGGTCACCGCTGAGTGTACGTTTATGTGAAGGGAAAAGAGAATCCGTTTCCTCAGCTCAAGTTTCCAACAACAGATTTCTCAGACATGCCAACAATTTTGTCCCTCAGTTCCTTTACGTAAAGGATATTCCAGGTTGCCCTCATTCTTTTTTTTTTTTTTGTGGCTCGTGATATTTCTATTTTCTTCGCATTGTTGGTTTATGAATCGGCTGGTCTTGTACACAAATGTCTTCAGTCAACTTTAACGACTCTTATTCACTCTTGATCACTTGTTTATGTGTTCAAGTCTACACTTGGGTTATTGAAATCATTTCCAAAGAAAACTTCTTTATTATTATTTACAGAAGTTTATATCTCGTTGCCTAGTTGCTTACGAGGTCTTTATTTTCTGCCCAAAACTGTGTAATTTCCTATTTGTTGCCAGTGTCAAAGTACAGAGAATTGGAAGTATCGGAGTCTTGCTTAATTACCTTAACTTGCACTAACGTTGTTTGCAGCACGATCTATGATAACCCCCATCTGCCTAATGCAGATGATCTTCTGTGAACAGTTTGTCTTCAGGTATTGTCAGTTCGGCGAGTGGATGTTTATCCTCAAGAGTTTGACCATGTTTCCTTAGGCTGTAATGGTGTAGTGCCAAGACCGTAGGAAAAAGCAAGTGTCGTGCCTTTCTTTCAGAAAGAAGATATGGAAATTGTGCTGAACAACAGACCATAGTCATTCTAACGCGTGTGGTCTGGAAAATATTGGAAATGATGCTATAATCCAAGAACAAACTTGCTGTTATATACTTCCAAAGTGTGAACAACTTAAGTGAGAGGCAGCGTGAATTTAGAGGAAAGAGGTCGTGCTTGACCAATGCCTTACACTTCAGTGAGAGAATGATGGATGGCCCGTGTGATCCTGGACGGGCAGAAGGCGTCTGACACTGCATCCAGAGACTCCTTCGATGGATGGAAAATAATCTCCATTGAAGAAGGAACAGCACGCGTGGACTGGGGTTATACAGTGGCGTGCCTCAGGGCTTGATCATGGGACCATCGCTCTTCCTGATCTATGTCAGTAACTTGCCTGAAGGACTGAACTCATACCTGAGGGAAGTGAAGAGTCTAAAGATTGCCTCGACTTACAAGGGGACCGAGGCATATTCCAATGTTGGTCTGATGACATGGTTCATGAACTTCAACCTGGGTAGACTTAGATTAATGAGGATGACACACAGCGGGGGAAAAATGTCCCAGCGCCACCATCCTCCAACACGAGAGAAAGTAATAATACCTCGGTACCAGTATTATCCAGTGGAAAATAAGCTTCAGGATTCTGCATGTGAGGGAGACTTGGGAGTCAACAGTGTACCTAACCTCAGGAGGACTTTTAAGAAAGACTGGCTGATGGCAGATATCAAAATGCATCTGTGTGTTTGCGGATAAGGAAATGTCTAGCAAACTGCTCACAACGTGTGTGGAACCAGAAGTAAGATATGCATTTCAGGCCTCCCCACCGGACTAACATAGGCACAAAGAAGTGATAGAGAAGGTCCAGAGGAGGGAGGACAACAAAGATGGTACTTGAAATAAGAGAGCTGATTTGCACACTTGAGAGGTTGGAAGACATAAATTTGGTTACCCTTTTGAAAGAGAGAAGTAGGAAGCAAAGACCTAATCACAGTCTTCCAATTTGTACACCAGTTTGATAATGTAGACAGTGAACAGGTCTTCGAATGATGTGAATATAGAGCAACCAGAAGCCAGAGGAAGAAAGGAAGCAAGAGACATGTTGGAGAAAGATGTATAGAAGTCGTATATATATATATATATAGTCTCAGGGAAGCGGACAAGTGGAATATGATGAACGAGGAATTGGTAAATTTTGACATCAGAGGAAGGATCATGAAAGTTGATGACATACACGGGGTATGTATGCAGACGTGGTATGTCTCTGGCTTAAGAGACGAAGCAAAGACGACTGTAGAAATTCTCCCTCAACACACACACACACACACACACACACACACACACACACACACACACACACACACACACACACACACAGTGAAACCGGCCAAGCGAGGCACAGTCCAGCCTTGTCCTCATCACAGAACCCCGCCCTTGTTGGGCTTCGCGGCGCCTGCACCACACACTTGACGCGGTCGTGATCACGTTACGACCGCTCCTCCTCCTCCTGTGGCTCCGTTACCTCTTACGACGTCATCATCATGAGGAGGAGGAGGGAGACAACGTCGCCTCAACAGCCATTACCAGCTGTGAGCAGTGAGGGGCTGGTAACGAGGCTCTCAAACACCAGACGTCAGCAGGACACAAGAATGATGTGGGTGGTGTCTCCTCCTCCTCCTCCTTCCCTGCCAGCCAGACGGGGGTTTGTCCTCGTTGTTCTTACGGCAGTCGCCAGGCCTCCACCCGCCACAGGTCTCGTGTTGTGGTGGCCGGCGCTCAGGTGTGTTATGATCCGGTCGAGCGCGGGGGTGCGAGGGTTCGAAGTTATGGAGCCGCCAGGTTTCAGCCACAGAAAGACACCCTGATCGAGGCCAGGCTTATATATATATATATATATATATATATATATATATATATATATATATATATATATATATATATATATATACCTATTGGCACTGACATACCATGCACTAATCATGGCCATCTCGTGTGAGAGAAAAGACATTAATAGAAAAGGAAAGTAGATATTAATCATGGCTTCGCAGGTCTTTGTGGACCTGACTTATGCAGGAAGAAAGGTTACATGGAGAGGGAAAGACGGAAGGGGAATTCCAGGGAAGAAGTTATCATAACAGCCAGTCCTCGAGATGTCGGTCTTCACACACAAATAGGGGGAAGCAGCGGCCCAGTGCGTGGCACGGATTTGGCCTAACCTTGGAGTCTAGGCTACAAGCATTTATTCGAACACTAAGAAAAAGCTGAAGAAACAGATCGATTAGGTGGGGGGGAAGAAGGAAGACAGTGATCAAAACGTTTGAGAGGAAGTGGACAAGAATCCAGTCCAAGATGTTAGAGAGGACACGAGAAGGTTATACAAAGAGTTCCAAATCTTAGCGGCGGTGGGGAAGAAGCAGACGTCTGGTCGGCCCGCCCTGTGGAGTTGACCACTGGCCAGATACTACATCATCTCCACCACATCTAGTATATTATCTCTGGATTATCAAGCGATAGGACACTCTTTTCACCTCGTACCACTCTCACTTAGGCAACTAATGGTCATGTTTTCTCCTTCCAAGTTCTTTGTGGCATGTCAGCAGCAGGTGTGTGCCAGGGGCAGTACGGGCAGCATCAGGTGTGTGCCAGGGGCAGGACGGGCAGCAGCAGGTGTGTGCCAGGGGCAGGACGGGCAGCATCAGGTGTGTGCCAGGGGCAGTACGACCAGCATCAGGTGTGTGCCAGGGGCAGTACGGGCAGCATCAGGTGTGTGCCAGGAGCAGGACGGGCAGCATCAGGTGTGTGCCAGGGGCAGTACGGGCAGCAGCAGGTGTGTGCCAGGGGCAGGACGGGCAGCATCAGGTGTGTGCCAGGGGCAGTACGGGCAGCAGCAGGTGTGTGCCAGGGGCAGTACGACCAGCATCAGGTGTGTGCCAGGGACAGTACGGGCAGCAGCAGGTGTGTGCCAGGGGCAGGACGGGCAGCATCAGGTGTGTGCCAGGGGCAGGACGGGCAGCATCAGGTGTGTGCCAGGGGCAGTACGACCAGCATCAGGTGTGTGCCAGGGGCAGTACGGGCAGCAGCAGGTGTGTGCCAGGGGCAGGACGGGCAGCATCAGGTGTGTGCCAGGGGCAGTACGACCAGCATCAGGTGTGTGCCAGGGGCAGTACGGGCAGCAGCAGGTGTGTGCCAGGGGCAGTACGACCAGCAGCAGGTGTGTGCCAGGGGCAGGACGGGCAGCAGCAGGTGTGTGCCAGGGGCAGTACGACCAGCATCAGGTGTGTGCCAGGGGCAGGACGGGCAGCATCAGGTGTGTGCCAGGGGCAGTACGACCTGCATCAGGTGTGTGCCAGGGGCAGTACGACCAGCATCAGGTGTGTGCCAGGGGCAGGACGGGCAGCATCAGGTGTGTGCCAGGGGCAGGACGGGCAGCATCAGGTGTGTGCCAGGGGCAGTACGACCAGCAGCAGGTGTGTGCCAGGGGCAGGACGGGCAGCATCAGGTGTGTGCCAGGGGCAGGACGGGCAGCATCAGGTGTGTGCCAGGGGCAGGACGGGCAGCAGCAGGTGTGTGCCAGGGGCAAGACGGGCAGCAGCAGGTGTGTGCCAGGGGCAAGACGGGCAGCATCAGGTGTGTGCCAGGGGCAGGACGGGCAGCATCAGGTGTGTGCCAGGGGCAGTACGACCAGCATCAGGTGTGTGCCAGGGGCAGGACGGGCAGCATCAGGTGTGTGCCAGGGGCAAGACGGGCAGCATCAGGTGTGTGCCAGGGGCAGGACGGGCAGCATCAGGTGTGTGCCAGGGGCAGGACGGGCAGCATCAGGTGTGTGCCAGGGGCAGTACGACCAGCATCAGGTGTGTGCCAGGGGCAAGACGGGCAGCATCAGGTGTGTGCCAGGGGCAAGACGGGCAGCAGCAGGTGTGTGCCAGGGGCAGTACGACCAGCATCAGGTGTGTGCCAGGGGCAGGACGGGCAGCATCAGGTGTGTGCCAGGGGCAGTACGACCAGCAGCAGGTGTGTGCCAGGGGCAGGACGGGCAGCATCAGGTGTGTGCCAGGGGCAGTACGACCAGCAGCAGGTGTGTGCCAGGGGCAGTACGACCAGCAGCAGGTGTGTGCCAGGGGCAGGACGGGCAGCATCAGGTGTGTGCCAGGGGCAGGACGGGCAGCAGCAGGTGTGTGCCAGGGGCAAGACGGGCAGCAGCAGGTGTGTGCCAGGGGCAAGACGGGCAGCATCAGGTGTGTGCCAGGGGCAGTACGGGCAGCAGCAGGTGTGTGCCAGGGGCAGGACGGGCAGCATCAGGTGTGTGCCAGGGGCAAGACGGGCAGCAGCAGGTGTGTGCCAGGGGCAAGACGGGCAGCAGCAGGTGTGTGCCAGGGGCAAGACGGGCAGCAGCAGGTGTGTGCCAGGGGCAAGACGGGCAGCAGCAGGTGTGTGCCAGGGGCAAGACGGGCAGCAGCAGGTGTGGCAGCGATGGCCCGTATCCACAACCAGTCCAGACGCCTCGCTGATGTACGTACGTCCGTGGTCCTCCCGCAGACGCCTAGCTGACGTACGTACGTCCGTGGTCCTCCCGCAGACGCCTCGCTGATGTACGTACGTCCGTGGTCCTCCCGCAGACGCCTCGCTGATGTACGTACGTACGTGGTCTTCCCGCAGACGCCTCGCTGACGTACGTACTTACGTGGTCCTCCCGCACACCACCCACGGCAAGAGAACTGTTGGCCATCGAGCACACCAGGAGAAATGCTGACAGTCTTGTTAAAACCTCCTCCTGGGGACCACTACGTGTCCTCCATCACGGAGGACGT
>NC_092224.1:90998783-91013783 GCF_036320965.1 Panulirus ornatus
ATCTGTCAACTGTGTGTGTGTGTGTCTCAATCTGCTGGAGGGAGATGCTTCCCTTCACAGGAAGTTTGTAAGAAAAGTAACAGTGCAGGCTGGAAGTTGACTGCCTTCCCTGGGTGGACGCCAAACTTCCATAATTAGAAGGAACAAAAGATATGTGCCAGAGGTCCCGACAGAGGACATGTGTCCAAATGTCCCTATTGAGCTTGATTTTAAGGCAACCGTCTCTTTTAATCTCTCTACCAGTGACTTACAAGAACTGGTCGAGTCATTTTTAGGTATTGATATAGATGTAGTACGTGAAAAGATAGCATGAATTAGCCCCTGATCTTGGGCAAGATCAAGCACATCTTCATATTACCACGTCTGTGTGAGAGGCCGAGGATATGACACAGTTGTGGTCGTGGTTCCTTGTTGTGAAACCTGGACACCAGGTGTACCGCTGGTCAGCTGTCGAGGCGAAAATGCGTCTCCAACCCAGAGCCACATGCTGGGTGAGGGAGGTCAGTCCAGGCAGACTGGAACCACACGAGATGATGACAACCCACCCGTCAGAGAACGAAACCCCAGCCACTACAAATGTGGATCCTGTTAGAGGACATGATCAGGCATTGTACCCAACTCGTCGCCATATATGTCTCAAGGGTAGTGGGAAGAAGGGAGGCAAACTTTACCTCAACGACCATTTACAAGTCGCCTTTAAGTACACAGAGGAGGAAATGATGTGGTCAACGAAGCTTTCGTGAGATGTAAACAAGAACCAGACTTGAGTCGTGTCACTAAGTCTGACCTTGAGGGACCAGGAGATGCCAGAGAGACTTGAGCCACAGAAGACAGGTGTTGTACGTGACCCAAGGCCATCTGTGCGTGACCCAAGGCCATCTGTACGTGACCCAAGGCCATCTGTACGTGACCTAAGGCCATCTGTACGTGACCCAAGGCTATCTGTACATGACCCAAGGCCATCTGTACGTGACCCAAGGCCATCTGTACGTGACCCAAGGCCATCTGTACGTGACCCAGGGGCCGTCTGTACGTGACCCAAGGCCATCTGTACGTGACCTAGGGGCATCTGTACGTGACCCAAGGGATCTGTACGTGAACCGAGGGGGTCTGTAAGTGATCCAGGGGATCTGTACGTGTCTCAAGGGGTGTGTACGTGATCTAAGGGACCTGTACGTGACCCTAGAGATCTGTACGTGGCACAAAGGACCTGTACGTGACACTAGGGATCTGCTCGTGACCCTAAGGGACCTGTAAGTGACCCAAGGGATCTGTCCGTGGACCCAGGGGGTCTGTACGTGACCTAAGGGATCTCTATACGTGACCTAAGGCATCTATATGTGACCCAAGATATATATATATATGCATACATATATACATCCCATAGCCTGAGCCAGGTACCCTTTTTATCGACCAACCCTTAGGGAGGTGGATGAACAGCTGGGTCGACTGTTAGACCGACTGCCGTAACAACCAGGACTCGAACCCCATATGCTCGACCCTGGGCGGACTGGCCCGTGAATAATGCGTCACAGTCTGGAACGCTACCCACTACACACCACGGGACATGATAGGAGATTAGACCACGAATGTAGCACTCTCTGCTCACACACACACGACCCTGGTGGTTCGTATCCTCCGGGATCCAGGTTAATTAGCGAATGTGTAATTGGTCATTTAGGGCTTTTCCTGCGAGAGGAGGTCGGACGGGCCGGGCGGGACCTGAAAGGGAAGGTCTGTGTGGCCCGCCGGGGAGGGGGGGGCTGACCTCATGATGTACACACGAGCACTGTTGTGGCCATGATGAAATTTTACATCTGTGCACATGATTTCGACATGGGCTCTCGAACTCCTGGTTTCCCGTCGCATGTAATATATATATATATATATATATATATATATATATATATATATATATATATATATATATATATATATGATTTTTTTTTTTTCTTATGACAGTGTTGCCACGTGAGAGGTAGTTGGTGTGAAGTGGCATCTTATTGGCCCCTTTTAGCTCGAAGGTACGACCCTTAAGCAAGATGTTACGACGTTTGAGTGTCATGGCCTGACCTCTGATCGTACCTTGCCTTACGTATGCCTTACGATGGTTTGGGAGGTCTTCTACCCCCACACAGCTGGGTTTGGCACCTTACCTTACCTTACGTATACCTTACGATGGTTTGGGAGGTCTTCTACCCCCACACAGCTGGGTTTGGCACCTTACCTTACCTTACGTATACCTTACGATGGTTTGGCAGGTCTTCTACCCCCACAGCTGGGTCTGGCACCTTACCTTACCTTACGTATACCTTACGATGGTTTGGGAGGTCTTCTACCCCCCACAGCTGGGTCTGGCACCTTACCTTACCTTACGTATACCTTACGATGGTTTGGGAGGTCTTCTACCCCCACACAGCTGGGTTTGGCACCTTATCTTACCTTATGTATACCTTACGATGGTTTGGGAGGTCTTCTACCCCCCCACAGCTGGGTCTGGCACCTTACCTTACCTTACGTATACCTTACGATGGTTTGGGAGGTCTTCTACCCCCCACAGCTGAGTCTGGCACCTTACCTTACCTTACGTATACCTTACGATGGTTTAGGTCTTCTACCCCCACACAGCTGGGTCTGGCACCTTACCTTACCTTACGTATACCTTACGATGGTTTGGGAGGTCTTCTACCCCCCCACAGCTGGGTCTGGCACCTTACCTTACCTTACGTATACCTTACGATGGTTTGGGAGGTCTTCTACCCCCCCCCCCCACAGCTGGGGTCTGGCACCTTACCTTACCTTACGTATACCTTACGATGGTTTGGGAGGTCTTCTACCCCCCCACACAGCAGGGTCTGGCACCTTACCTTACCTTACGTATACCTTACGATGGTTTGGGAGGTCTTCTACCCCCCCACACAGCAGGGTCTGGCACCTTACCTTACCTTACGTATACCTTACGATGGTTTGGGAGGTCTTCTACCCCCCACAGGCTGGTGCCAGCAGGTCTACGTCAGTTTAACTACCTGGGACATCAAGTAAATTTTGTAAACACTTATATACCAAGGTATCAGATCTCTCCTCCGTATCCACAGTGTTACGAATCTCTTTGGCAAGTGATGAGTGAAACAGCCTTCTCGTCTCGTATGTTAATATTGTTGTCTCTTTCGTAGAGAGAAATGGTTGATGATTGGAAAGGGCTGGTGGACTAGTGGCCGGGTTCGAGTCCTGAAACCCCGACAGCTTACCACCTCTTTTTCCCTCCCTTATCTCTTATCATATTCCCCCTTATCTCTTATCATATTCCCCCTTATCTCTTATCATATTCCCCCTTATCTCTTATCATATTCCCCCTTATCTCTTTATCATATTTCCCCTTATCTCTTATCATATTCCCCTTTATCTCTTTATCATATTCCCCCTTATCTCTTATCATATTCCCCCTTATCTCTTATCATATTCCCCCTTATCTCTTATCATATTCCTAACTCGTATCTGGTTTTGGTGGTAGTCTCGTGTTGTGGAACGCTTCCATTCCCCTTCACGGCAGTGTACTGTATTGGTTATTTTTTTATTTCTTTTTTTCCTTTTCTTAGAGCATATTGGAAACAGCTTGGCAGTAATTTTTTTGCCTATGTATAAATTATGACCTCCACCACGCCCGCCACGACCCCCGCCCTCCCACGCCTCCACGTCCTCTCTCTCTCTCTCTCTCTCTCTCTCTCTCTCTCTCTCTCTCTCTCTCTCTCTCTCTCTCTCTCTCTCTCTCTCTCTCTCTCTCTCCACCCCCATAGCGTCTTGCGCGCGCTCTCAGGGAAAATAGATTTCTCGAGTTAACTTCGCTCGTCCTCTCCTCCCAGTGGTTTCGATGCTCGACAGAATCATTGCATATTTTATGGCTGGAGGACCCGGGCGCAGGGGTTAGGGGGCGACGACACATTTCCAGTCTTGGGGCTGTCTTCCCACCCCCCACCCCTACCCCATTCTCTCTCTCTCTCTCTCTCTCTCTCTCTCTCTCTCTCTCTCTCTCTCTCTCTCTCTCTCTCTCTCTATCTATCTATCTATCTATCTATCTATCTATCTCTCTCTCTCTCTCTCTCTCTCTCTCTCTCTCTCTCTCTCTCGTCTTGATAGTTCGTTAGATCCTACCTGCCCCTTTTTCTTCTTCTTCTTTCTTCTTCTTCTTCTTCTTCTTCTTCTTCTTCTTCTTCTTCTTCTTCTTTCTTTCTTTCTTTCTTTCTTTCTTTCTTTCTTTCTTCTTCTTCTTTCTTCTTCTTTTTCTTCTTCTTCTTTCTTCTTCTCGTTCTTCTTCTTCTTCGTCTGTGATAAAGATGTGTTTACCTGTGTACTGTATTGATTATGCTGTCTCATTTCCATATTTTGTTGATAATTGCCATTTGTAGTGAGAGAGAAGAGGGGGATTATTTTGTTGTTAATAATTACCTTCAGTAGTGAGAGATAGGGGGATTATTTTGTTGATAATTTTTTTTCATTATTGAGAGAGGGAAGGGGGATTATTTTGATAATTTCCCTCAGTAGTGAGAGAAGAGGGGGGATTATTTTGTTAATAATTGCCTCTAGTAGTGAGATATACGGGGGATGATTTTGCTGATAATTACCTTCAGTAATGAGAGAGAACAGGGGATTATTTTGGTAATGATTACCTTCAGCAGTGAGAGAGAAGAGGGGATTATTTTGTTAATAATTACCTTCAGCAGTGAGAGAGAACAGGGGATTATTTTGGTAATGATTACCTTCAGCAGTGAGAGAGAACAGGGGATTATTTTGGTAATGATTACCTTCAGCGGTGAGAGAGAAGAGGGGATTATTTTGGTAATGATTACCTTCAGCAGTGAGAGAGAAGAGGGGATTATTTTGGTAATGATTACCTTCAGCAGTGAGAGAGAAGAGGGGATTATTTTGTTAATAATTACCTTCAGTAGTGAGAGAGATGGGGGATTATTTTGTTGATAATTACCTTCAGCAGTGAGAGAGAACGGGATTATTTTGGTAATAATTACCTTCAGTAGTGAGAGAGAAGAGGGGATTATCTTATTAATAATTACCATCAGCAGTGAGAGATGGTGGGGGGGGGTGGTGGATGAATTATTTTCAGTGATCCATTTCGAAGTCTTGGTTGATTATCCCTATGCGTCTTCCTGTGTCTCATACAGACCCGCTGCTCCCTGAAGAACACAGCTTTTTACCTCACAAACTTCGTTTCACAAGTGCCATCGTCTGCTTCACAACAACAAAGTTGTGATCTGTGTTTGGAAGTCGTGGGTTGTTCACGCGACTGCCAGACGTTCTTCACGTGATATATGCGTGGCGGCGCCAGAGAGAGATCCTCACTTGGCCCCCTTCTCTGTTCCTTCTTTTGGAAGAGTACAAACGGGAGGGGAGGATTTCCACCAGCCCCCCGCTCGCTGCTCCCTCTCCCTTTTAGTCGCCTTCTGCGACACGCAGGGAATACGTGGGAAGTATTCTTTCTCCCCTATCCCCAGGGATAATATATATATATATATATATATATATATATATATATATATATATATATATATATATATATAGAGAGAGAGAGAGAGAGAGAGAGAGAGAGAGAGAGAGAGAGGAGCCGGTGGTAGAGAGCGAGCGTCAATATGTCAACTTTATCCCGGTAACCTCCTCCTCTTGCCAGCGGTAACTCCCGCGCCAGCGCTCGCTGCTATCAGCGCTCCCACGCCGCCGCCGCCGCCAGGGAGGGAGTTCCAGCGACGGTAAAGACACACACACACACACACACACACACACCAGCGGCGACCATCGCTGCTGGGAGCCGTCCCGTGCAGCAAGCAACAACACGAGAGATCATCACTCCCGGCCACTACCACCGCTAGCAACCACAGAGCTCCCAGCAACCACCATTACCATCAGCCACTCACAGCAACCACCATTACCATTAACAACCAGCAACTACACTTACGTACAAACAACTAACATTACCTGCAACCAACATTACCAGCGACCACCATCACCAGTAACCAACATTACCAGCTACCACCATCACCAGTAACCAACATTACCAGCTACCACCATCACCAGTAACCAACATTACCAGCTACCACCATCACCAGTAACCAACATTACCAGCTACCACCATCACCAGTAACCAACATTACCAGCTACCACCATCACCAGTAACCAACATTACCAGCTACCACCATCACCAGTAACCAACATTACCAGCTACCACCATCACCAGTAACCAACATTACAAACAACTGTCAACCACAACTACTAGCAACCACCCCTATCAACAACCATCATTACTATTACCACAACTACTATCACCCGCCACCATCAACAACCACCATTACCAGTAACCACCATTAACAACAGCCGAACTAACGGAAACCATTACTAACAACCCTTGTTATCAACAACCTCATTAACAAATACAACCATTTCTAACAACCAGCAGTTCCAACAACCATTTCTGCCCACAACTGCCATAACCAACCACAATCATTACCATCAACTACCAACAACAACCATCTGTACCAGCAACCACCATTGATACAACCACCATCAGCCAGCACTACTAGCAACCACCACTACCAGCGTCCACTACTACCAGCAACCACCACCACCAGCCTCTACTACTACCAGCAACCACCATTACCGCGTCATACTACCAGCAACCACACTACCAGCTCCTCTACTACCAGCAACCACCACCACCAGCCTCCACTAACTACACCAGCAACCACCCATTACCAGCGTTTCCATACTACCAGCATCCCCACTCCGCTCCACTACTACCCGCGTCCCACACTTACCAGCCTTTCCATACTACCAGCAACCCACCATTACCAGCGGTTTCCACCTACTACCAGCAACACCATTACCAGCGTCACTACTACCAGCAACCACCACTACCAGCCTCCACTACTACCAGCAACCACCACTACCAGCCTCCACCACTACCAGCAACCACCACTACCAGCGTCCATTACTACCAGCAACCACCACTACCAGCCTCCACTACTACCAGCCTCCACTACTACCAGCCTCCACTACTACCAGCAACCACCACTACCAGCCTCCACTACTACCAGCCTCCACTACTACCAGCAACCACCACTACCAGCCTCCACTACTACCAGCAACCACCACTACCAGCGTCCACTACTACCAGCAACCACCACTACCAGCCTCCACTACTACCAGCAACCACCACTACCAGCCTCCACTACTACCAGCAACCACCACTACCAGCCTCCACTACTACCAGCCTCCACTACTACCAGCAACCACCACTACCAGCCTCCACTACTATAAGCAACCACCACTACCAGTAACCACCACTACCAGCAACCACCACTACCAGCGTCCACTACTACCAGCCTCCACTACTACCAGCAACCACCACTACTAGCCTCCACTACTACCAGCAACCACCACTACTAGCCTCCACTACTACCAGTATCCACCACTACCAGCCTCCACTACTACCAGCAACCACCACTACCAGCGCCCACTACTACCAGCAACCACCACTACCAGCCTCCACTACTACCAGCAACCACCACTACCAGCGCCCACTACTACCAGCAACCACCATTACCAGCGTCCACTACTACCAGCAACCACCACTACCAGCCTCCACTACTACCAGCAACCACCACTACCAGCCTCCACTACTACCAGCAACCACCACTACCAGCGCCCACTACTACCAGCAACCACCATTACCAGCCTCCACTACTACCAGCAACCACCACTACCAGCCTCCACTACTACCAGCAACCACCACTACCAGCGTCCACTACTACCAGCAACCACCACTACCAGCGCCCACTACTACCAGCAACCACCATTACCAGCGTCCACTACTACCAGCAACCACCACTACCAGCCTCCACTACTACCAGCAACCACCACTACCAGCCTCCACTACTACCAGCAACCACCACTACCAGCCTCCACTACTACCAGCAACCACCACTACCAGCCTCCACTACTACCAGCAACCACCACTACCAGCCTCCACTACTACCAGCAACCACCATTACCAACGTCCACTACTACCAACAACCACCATTACCAGCGTCCACTACTACCAGCAACCACCACTACCAGCCTCCACTACTACCAGCAACCACCATTACCAACGTCCACTACTACCAACAACCACCATTACCAGCGTCCACTACTACCAACAACCACCATTACCAGCCTCCACTACTACCAGCAACCACCACTACCAGCGTTCACTACTACCAACAACCACCACTACCAGCGTCCACCACTACCAGCGTTCACTACTACCAGCGTCTCCTACAGTCCGCGTTCACTACACTGTAGCACCATATGGACTGCAGGAGCGACCATACCTAACCTTCTCCTTTATACCAGTTAAACCTACTCAGCCAGACCCGGCTCTCTCTCTCTCTCTCTCTCTCTCTCTCTCTCTCTCTCTCTCTCTCTCTCTCTCTCTCTCTCTCTCTCCCCACCTGACCTTTTACACTCGCACCTTCCCCGCTCCCAGAGAGAGAGAGAGAGAGAGAGAGAGAGAGAGAGAGAGAGAGAGAGAGAGAGAGAGCCAAATGGAATTCACAGAAGCGAACTCGATGTGTTGATGTATGATGTGTATATGTTGTGTATGTCGTGTGCACGAAATACACTTCGTGTGTGTGTGTGTGTGTGTGTGTGTGTGTGTGTGTGTATGTGTAGGGATGAACAGAAATACACCGTCTTGTCGCCAAGGACGACACGGCGTTGACATCGCATGGGACTTCAGTCACTTCAACGTGTGACATCAGCACGGTATGTCACCTGTGTTTGTGTATTTGACGTCCAAAGAGAGAGAGAGAGAGAGAGAGAGAGAGAGAGAGAGAGAGAGAGAGAGAGAGAGAGAGAGATTGATAGATAGATAGAGAGAGAGAGAGAGAGAGAGAGAGAGAGAGAGAGAGAGAGAGAGAGAGAGAGAGATTGATAGATAGATAGATAGAGAGAGAGAGAGAGAGAGAGAGAGAGAGAGAGAGAGATTGATAGATAGAGAGAGAGAGAGAGAGAGAGAGAGAGAGAGAGAGAGAGAGAGAGAGAGAGAGAGAGAGAGAGACGCAGGAGCACGTATGATCAACTTTGCATGTAATTGTACTGGTGACGGACGTGTATATATACTCTCTCTCTCTCTCTCTCTCTCTCTCTCTCTCTCTCTCTCTCTCTCTCTCTCTCTCTCTCTAAGGGCCACAAACACCTGATGAATTTCTTTCTTTCTTTCTCTATCTCTTTTTTTTCTTATTATTTTTTCTCCCCCTTCCCCCAAGATCATGTAGGTGATTTACAGCCAACAGGGTGAAAACAATGTAAGTGATTTACATCCACACAATGCACAGTGTCTGTGATTTACAGCAGTGGCCTGACAACGATATATGTAACATTTACATGAACAGGTTGACAACAGTGTAAGTTTACATCAACAGGATGACAACAGTATTACACTTACGTCAACGGGACGACAACAGTGTATAGCTTACGTCAACAGGACGACAACAGTATATAGTTTACGTCAACAGGACGACAACAGTGTATAGTTTACGTCAACAGGACGACAACAGTATATAGTTTACGTCAACAGGACGACAACAGTATATAGTTTACGTCAACAGGACGACAACAGTATATAGTTTACGTCAACAGGACGACAACAGTGTATAGTTTACGTCAACAGGACGACAACAGTATATAGTTTACGTCAACAGGACGACAATAGTGTATAGTTTACGTCAACAGGACGACAACAGTGTATAGTTTACGTCAACAGGACGACATCAATGTATAGCTTACGTCAACGAGTGACAGTAT
Source organism: Panulirus ornatus (assembly GCF_036320965.1). Taxonomy (NCBI): domain Eukaryota; kingdom Metazoa; phylum Arthropoda; class Malacostraca; order Decapoda; family Palinuridae; genus Panulirus; species Panulirus ornatus. The sequence goes on from NC_092224.1 coordinate 91,008,633, forward strand.
TAAATAGTTTAGGCCAACAGGGTGATAACAGTATATGATTTACATCAACAGAGCGACAACAGTATATCATTTACATCAACAGAGCGACAACAGTATATCATTGACATCAACAGAGCGAGAACAGTATATCATTTACATCAACAGATCGACAACAGTATATCATTTACATCAACAGAGCGACAACAGTATATCATTTACATCAACAGAGCGACAACAGTATATCATTTACATCAACAGAGCGACAACAGTATATCATTTACATCAACAGAGCGACAACAGTACGTCGACGGGTGTCAAACGAACATTATGCAGGCTAACGGTAAGCAACGGTATGTTATTCAGACAAGAGGGGGAAAAGCCCGTTGCGTTATTGCCTGGATGCGGGGAACAACGGTAGACACTGTGTACCCACACGAGAGCAGTGTATAGCAACGATACAGTATAGCAACGATACAGTATAGCAACGATATAGTATAGCAACATTAGATGTAAGCATAGCAGCCATACTTATTAATGATTATGGCATAGCAACAGAGCGTTGTGGGCGATAGCATTAAGGAACAGTGCATACATCATTCACTATAGCAGTATAGCAACGGTGCATTATTCACAATAGCAGTATAGCAACGGTGCATTATTCACAACAGTAGTATAGCAACGGTGCATTATTCACAACAGTAGTATAGCAACGCTGCATTATTCACAACAGTAGTATAGCAACGGTGCATGACTCCCAACAGTAGCATAGGAACGGGGCATTACTTACGACGGCATAACAACGGTATGCCATTCAGATAACAGGGATAGATAGTTGTATTATCCACACCAACAGAATAAGAACATTAGACAACACACACACACACACACACACACACACACACACACACACACACACACACACACATGCACTCTATCTATCTATCTATCGATCTATCTCTATATCTATCTATCTATCTATCTATCTATCTATCTATCTCTCTTTCTCTCTCTCTCTCTCTCTCTCTCTCTCTCTCTCTCTCTCTCTCTCTCTCTCTCTCTCTCTATATATATATATATATATATATATATATATATATGTATATATATATATATATATATATATATATATATATATATATTATATATATATACATGTGTATGGGGGGGTTTGGGCCATTTCTTTCGTCTGTTTCCTTGCGCTACCTCGCAAACGCGGGAGACAGCGACAAAGTATAATAAAAAAAAAAAAAAAAAATATATATATATATATATATATATATATATATATATATATATATATATATATATATACCTTCATTCCCCTCCAGGACAAATTATTGTGAGAGAGTCTTGGCGTACCGCTGCTCAGCACCTCATTCTAAAGGCTCCTGCAGGTCAAGGCTGCTGCGCTGCATTCATGGTCAGCAACGCTAACCCCCCCCCCCCCCTCCCCTCCCCCATCCCCCCACCCCTCCCCCCCACGCGCGCGCGCCACACTGACAAGTGCAAAACATTTTATGTAAATAACATCAGACAAGTTTCACACCTTCTGCTCAAGCAGTGTACATTGCTCAGGTGTATTTCATTTTTAAACATTTATTCTTCATTCTATATTTATTTTCCATTTCATTCTCTTTTTTTGATGGATTCGTTGACTATATTGCTTGTTGAGAAGATATTGAAATTATATATGGGTATGTTTGAAGGAATAGTGGTTCCAACAATGTTGTATGGTTGCGAGGCGTGGGCTATGGATAGAGTTGTGCGCAGGAGGATGGATGTGCTGGAAATGAGATGTTTGAGGACAATGTGTGGTGTGAGGTGGTTTGATCGAGTAAGTAATGTAAGGGTAAGAGAGATGTGTGGAAATAAAAAGAGCGTGGTTGAGAGAGCAGAAGAGGGTGTTTTGAAATGGTTTGGGCACATGGAGAGAATGAGTGAGGAAAGATTGACCAAGAGGATATATGTGTCGGAGGTGGAGGGAACGAGGAGAAGTGGGAGATCAAATTGGAGGTGGAAAGATGGAGTGAAAAAGATTTTGAGTGATCGGGGCCTGCACATGCAGGAGGGTGAAAGGCGGGCAAGGAATAGAGTGAATTGGATCGATGTGGTATACCGGGGTCGACGTGCTGTTAATGGATCGAATCAGGGCATGTGAAGCGTCTGGGGTAAACCATGGAAAGCTGTGTGGGGCCTGGATGTGGAAAGGGAGCTGTGGTTTCGGGCATTATTGCATGACAACTGGAGACTGAGTGTAAACGAATGGGGCCTTTGTTGTCTTTTCCTGGCGCTGCCTCGTACACATGAGGGGGGAGGGGGATGGTATTCCATGTGTGGCGAGGTGGCGATGGGGGTGAGTAGGGGCAGACAGTGTGAATTGTGTACATGTGTGTATATGTGTGTGTCTGTGTGTGTATATATGTGTGTACGTTGGGATGTGTGGGTGTGTATGTTTGCGTGTGTAGACGTGTGTGTGTGTGTGCATGTGTGTGGGGGTGGGTTGGGCCATTTCTTTCGTCTGTTTCCTTGCGCTGCCTCGCAGGCGCGGGAGACAGTGACAAAGCAAAATAAATAAAATATATATATATATATATATATATATATATATATATATATATATATATATATATATATATATTTTCAAACTATTCGCCATTTCCCGCGTTAGCGAGGTAGCGTTAAGAACAGAGGACTGGGCCATTGAGGGAATATCCTCACCTGGCCCCCTTCTCTGTTCCTTCTTTTGGAAAATTAAAAAAAATTGAGAGGGGAGGATTTCCAGCCCCCCGCTCCCTCCCCTTTTAGTCGCCTTCTACGACACGCAGGGAATACGTGGGAAGTATTCTTTCTCCCCTATCCCCAGGGATATATATATATATATATATATATATATATATATATATATATATATATATATATATATATATATATATATATATCCTCCCCTCTCACTTATTTTTTTAATTTTCCAAAAGAGGGAACAGAGAAGGGGCCCAGGTGAGGATATTCCCTCAAGGGCCCAGTCCTCTGTTCTCAACGCTACCTCGCTGATGCGGGAAATGGCGAATAGTATGAAAGAAAGAAAAAGAAAAATATATATATATATATATATATATATATATATATATATATATATATATATATATATATATATATATATATATCCTTTCTCGGAACTATAACAAATAACCGGTCCATTTTCTCGTACCACTGGACCGCATCACTGTTCACTGTTGTTACAACCCTCGTGTAAGTAAATAGCGCACCGCTTTACTGTTGTCCTATTGTGTGTCTGTATGCGTTGTGTCTTTCGTCTACCGTTATCAAAAAATTCTGTTTATCTAATGTGCGTAAGAATACTGTTCAGCTCATGTGTGTGTGTGAGTGTGAGTGTGTCTGTGTGTGTGTGTCTGTGTGTGTTTGTGTGTTTGTGTGTGTGTGTGTGTGTGTGTGTGTGTGTGTGTGTGTGTGTGTGTGTGTTTGTACTAATTAAAATTAATTATTATGTATCGTTTGAAAAAAAAAATTGACTTCAAAATTCATTGTTGTCAAATTAAGGATAAATGATATAAGAAGTAAGTACAATTAAACGGTAGAGTAGTTCAGGAAAAAGAAAAAGAGAAAAAAAGGTTTAATATACACGTATTTCTTTCATAAATACTTGTAAATGTTCACGCGGTGAAGGACGTCATTAAACGTGTCAATGTCTTGAATGATCAACGTACGTGAGAGACCGTTGATCACTTACAGAAATTCATTGAAAATCTTAAGTGCTTTGGCAGAGCGCTACGGAAGACCACTCCATGAAATGTTAAGTTTACCCTGAAAGAAAACGAGGACGATATGAGGGAGGGAAAAAATAAATATATGAGGAAATATCGCAAACGACTGAAAAATATATTCCAATCGACTGAATCTGAAGATCTTTTTTCCAATTTTTTTTCTATTGTAATACAGTAATGAGAAAAGGGGGGGGGGGGATGTATTTCTAGTAGTGGAGTTTAAGAGAGAGAGGAAAATATGTTCTAGTCTTACTGTGTGTTTGTGATAGCCTCCAAGGATGGGATCAAAGTTAGGTTAGGTTAGGAACCATTACATTAAGTTAGGTTTGGTTAGGTTGGTTAGGTTAGGTTAAGTTAGGTTTGGTTAGGAGCCATTACATTAGGTTAGGTTTGGTTAGGTTGGTTAGGGTTAGGTTAGGTTTGGTTAGGTTTGAGTTAGGTTAGATAAGATTAAATTAGGTTAGATAAGATTAAGTTAGGTCAGGTTGTTTAGGTTTGGTTTAAGGTAGGTTAGGTAAGATTAAGTTAGATTAGGCTATGCTAAGGTTACTTAAGGTTAGATTAGATTACGATAAGTTATGTTAGGCTAGGCTAGGTTACGTTAAGTTAGATTAGATTAGGTTAGGTTGGGAGATCTGAATCTCTCTCTCTCTCTCTCTCTCTCTCTCTCTCTCTCTCTCTCTCTCTCTCTCTCTCTCTCTCTCTCTCTCTCTCAAATGATATAATTCATACACAGACTTGGTACCCACGGATTTCCCATTACCCCCCCCCCCCCCCCACGCTTGACCAGCTCGTCCCACAGCTGCTGGGACCAGATATCTCCGGCCCTGGACTCGCCTCCCTCCCTCGCCTGACTTGCAAATTATTCTTGTAACCTGGTGCAGCGGCGGTGCGCGCGCGCACGCACGCACGCCCGGGCCTTTTGTGTGTGTGTGTGTGTGTGTGTGTGTGTGTGCCGGGAAAGATAAAGATTTGAAATGTTACATTTTATGAACGAGTGAACTGACTCATTCCACACACCGGCACGCACGCTCTTTCACAAGGTTGCAGTGCGTGGTTATATATTCTCTGTCCACTTACATATATATATATATATATATATATATATATATATATATATATATATATATATATATATATATATATATATAATATATATATATATATATATATATATATATATATATATATATATATATATATATATATATATATATATCGGTTGTTTCCGAACAGAACACATAGCCAGCTGAGAGCGTTTTACCGAACCTGACTGTATAACGCGGAGTTATATGAATACGAATAAAGTGTATATGAACGCGCACCTTCATATAACTCCGCGTTGTACAGTCAGATAGACCCCGTTGCTCACCATAGTGAGACGAAGGGT
>NC_092224.1:91016283-91083783 GCF_036320965.1 Panulirus ornatus
AGGGCACGGTCCAAGGCGATGTGATGTATACAGTGCCCTTCTAAGACCGTAGATAACATAGATAAGGATGATAGGAGACAACCAGACAGGAAAGTAGATAGATAAAGTTAAATAGAAGAGATAAAAAGGAAAAAAAAGTCGATGAGATTTGATATAAATAGAACCGTTGTTCATTAGGGACCATAGATAAGGTAGAGATAAAGATGATAGGAGAGAAACTAGAGAGGAAACTAGATAAAGATAAAACAGGAGAGATGAGGAACAACCATAGTGAAAGATAGAGGAAAATGTCATTAGGTGACTTAGGTAACGTATCCATGGCGCCCTGCTCTCCGGGACTGATAGCATCTGGGTAGTGTGTGGGTGTGGGTGTTAAGACCCCAAACGAACACTCCCATCCCCGTTTTCTTTCCATTTTCTTTTTCTTTTGGTGGCTCGCTTGTGTTTGTTATTGTTTGGAAGGGACGCGCTCGGTTGGTGCGTTGATGTTGCCTGACGTATTGAAGTGGCCTGTTTTTGTTTGTTTGTTTGTTTGTTTGTTTTTAGTGCTTTTTCAAGCATCGGGGGGTTGCGGGCGCCATGAGAATCCGACAGGGAATCGAAGGCGATGTGCAGAAATTTCGTACACACGCTCTCGAAACCACATAACCATATTCAGTGATGGTGGATTATTATTATTTTTCTTTTTTTTTTTTGTAAGTTGAAGGCTCCAGTCACGGACCAAAGTCCACATCAATGTTCAGGTCTTAATTGAAATATAAAGAGGTTGATGAAGAGGGAGGGAAATAATAAAGGCTTGGAGAAGTAATGGCGAATTTTGAAGGAAGTAAAACACTCGTCTTTTAGGAATGTTTTAGGTCATAGTTATTGGGAAAGACATGAAAGGGAAGAGACCTCCAAAGCTTCGAGGTGTAGGGAAAGAAACAGTTATCAAAGCGGCCCACTCTTGAGTTGCTGATGGCCACACAGTAATCATGTGACGCAGCAGCTTGCCGAGTATTGCATGGCCTAATTAGTGGCTGGGGGAACACAAGCAGCCAGCTCTCGGGAGCAAAGACCAAAGTAATACCTATAGAAGAGGGAAAGTGAACCAACATTGCGGCGTAGGGCGAGGAGGGTCAAGTTTGGAAGTTAGCCTGGGAGAGTTTAAAAGGTGGATCGCTTTCGACTCAACTCTGTCAGGTAAGGATACATAGTTAGAACCACCCCAGATGTGAGAGCAGTACTCCATACCAGGACGAATCAGGTCTTTGTATATGGTTTCAGAATTATCTTTTAACACCTGGAGAAGGTGTTAGCATGATTTTTCTTGGGTCGTGGCAATAAATAACGTGATGTCGACGGCCTTCATGAATGTGGACAGCTGGCGGAGCCTAAGGCCAAATGACCAGCCACTCAAGACGGAAGATAACAACTGGTGTTCGAGAGGGTCCAGCTGCCTCGACCTCCTCTTCCTCCTCCTCCTCCTCCTCTTCCTCCTCCTCCTCCTCCCTTCCTCCCATCCCTCCCTTAACTCCCCCCTTCCCCTCCCCTTCCCTTGGTGAGGACCACCACGCCCCCGCACCACCACGCCTCCGCACCACCACGCCCCCTACCACCACGCCCATAGCTGTTCACGACTGGGTGCGCCACAGCGACCTCATTTGTCGGCGACCCAGACCAGCACCTGCCACGACCTCTTTTCCTGGCCGGGTGAACACGTCGGCCACCACGACCTCTGCAAGGCAACCACATCGACCACCACCACAACCACTACCACACCGCCACACCGTTAGCTGGTAGCCGACAACCACAACCATCACCACACCGTTAGCTGGTAGCCAACCACAACCACCACCACACCGTCAGCTGGTAGCCAACCACAACCACCACCACACCGCCAGCTGGTAGCCAACCACAACCATCACCACACCGTCAGCTGGTAACCAACCACCATCACCACACCGTTAGCTGGTAGCCAACCACAACCATCACCACACCGTCAGCTGGTAACCAACCACCATCACCACACCGTCAGCTGGTAGCCAACCACAACCACCACCACCACCACACCGTCAGCTGGTAGCCAACCACAACCACCATCACACCGTCAGCTGGTAGCCAACCACCATCACCACACCGTTAGCTGGTAGCCAACCACAACCACCACCACACCGTCAGCTGGTAGCCAACCACAACCACCACCACCACCATACCGTCAGCTGGTAGCCAACCACCACCACCACCACACCGTCAGCTGGTTACGACCTGATAGATCTCCACAGTAACCCACAAGTGTCGTACTAATGTGGACGTAACATTCACTTTCGTCGACCCTTTGAGCACGACGGTACGACCCTTGAGCACGACGGTACGACCCTTGAGCACGACGGTACGACCCTTGAGCACGACGGTACGACCCTTGAGCACGACGGTACGACCCTTGAACACGACGGTACGACCCTTGAGCACGACGGTACGACCCTTGAACACGACGGTACGACCCCTGAGCACGACGGTACGACCCTTGAGCACGACGGTACGACCCTTGAGCACGACGGTACGACCCTTGAGCACGACGGTACGACCCTTTGAGCACGACGGCACGACCCTTCTCTCCTCTCTAAGACCACTTGACTTGAACTCTGGGGTCTGCGTAGCCTTGTCTACGTAGCTCTCTCTCTCTCTCTCTCTCTCTCTCTCTCTCTCTCTCTCTCTCTCTCTCTCTCTCTCTCTCTCTCTCTCTCTCTCTCTCTCGTCAGGCAGAAGACAGCGAGCGGCCACCCAGAGTATGAGTAAAGAATAGAAGTCTAGACTCATGATGAATAGCGAGACTCGAGATGAAAATACGACCTGAAGAAGGCAGAGGTTATATATATAGTATTTATTATGCTTTGTCGCTGTCTCCCGCGTCAGCGAGGTAGCGCAAGGAAACAGACGAAAGAATGGCCCAACCCACCCACATACACATGTATATACCTACACGTCCACACAGGCACATATACATACCTATACATTTCAGCGTAAACATATATATATATATATACACAGACATATACATATATACACATGTACATAATTCATACTTGCTGCCTTTATTCATTCTCGTCGCCACCCCGCCACACACACACACACACACACACACACACACACACACCACACACACACACACACACACACATATATATATATATATATATATATATATATATATATATATATATATATATATATATATATATATATATTATCCCTGGGGATAGGGGATTAAGAATACTTCCCACGTATTCCCTGCGTGTCGGAGAAGGCGACTAAAAGGGGAGGGAGCGGGGGGCTGGAAATCCTCCCCTCTCGTTTTTTTTCTTTTTTTTAATTTTCCAAAAGAAGGAACAGAGGGGGCTAGGTGAGGATATTCCAAAAAAGGCCCAGTCCTCTGTTCTTAACGCTACCTCGCTAATGCGGGAAATGGCGAATAGTTTGAAGAAAAAAAAAAAAATATATATATATATATATATATATATATATATATATAGATAGATAGATAGATAGATAGATAGATAGATATCAGTGATGACCCATCACATCATCTCCGCCACTCTCATGCCCTGGTCTACGGGAGCCGGACCTGCCCGCGCACCGGGCCAACCTCTACGAACACAGGGGTCAGGAAAGCGCTACAGTGTGGTCTCTGGCGCACCCGTCACTCGGGTACATTAGGATGGCCTTCCACACGACAGGTCCCGGAATATGGACCTTCGTTGTGAGGAGGAGGGAGACGGGAGGTCACGGAGGGGCAACACCTCCACCTGGCCCATCCTTGGCGTGTGGTAGGGAGGTGGGTCGTCCTGGTGTGGACGAGGGCGCCACCGTGTTGTTGACACTTAGCGAGTGTGCGTACTCACCACGGGTGTCTGGGCAAGACGGAGGGCGTAGGGCTCACCGCAGGATGGGCTAGAGTTACGAGGAACGAGTTGTGTGTGGGTTACGAGGGGCGAGTTATGTGTGGGTTACGAGGGGCGAGTTGTCTGAGAGTTACGAGGAGCGAGTTGTGTGTGAGTTACGAGGAGCGAGTTGTGTGTGAGTTACGAGGAGCAAGTTTTGTGTGAGTTACGAGGAACGAGTTGTCTGAGAGTTACGAGGAGCGAGTTGTGTGTGAGTTACGAGGAGCGAGTTGTGTGTGAGTTACGAGGAGCGAGTTGTGTGAGTTACGAGGAACGAGTTGTGTGAGTTTACGTGGTGTCACATGGAAGATGTGGGGGTGGGGGAAAGGATTGCATGGCTGTGGAGTCTATAAATGCTAGCAGCCCACAGCCCAGGTGTGGGCGGGAAGACAAAAAAGGATAGCAATACGGGGGCTAAGGAATGAGACGTGATGTCCTCCCGAAGCGTTGGCTCACTGCGAGAAGCCGTCCCTGACCCTCGCAGTACCCGAGAGAGAGAGAGAGAGAGAGAGAGAGAGAGAGAGAGAGAGAGAGAGAGAGAGAGAGGCTCATCACCTACCGGCAGCGAGCCACTGGGGAAATCTTGAACGATTCTTCAGGAAGAGTTTCAGTATTCCTCCCATGTTGTGTGTCGGGCAGCTGGTCCATCCCCATCCACCACCTAAATGTTCCTCCCTCCCTCCCATATCGTCGGAGCCACCACGTACGTGGGGACATCTGAGCCACTTCAAGCTGGAGGTGGGGTGGTCATCATTCATCCAGTGGCCATCTTCCCAGTAAACTTCGAGGACTTCAAGATGACTCTCTTTCTTCTTTCTTCTTTCCTCCTCCTCCCCTTAGTTACCCAGAGCCATTCTGAAACTCTTGAACGACATATTTTTCCTCTTCGTCTCGGGTGAGGGATTGGGGTCATCGAAGCAGAAACTTCTTGTGGAGGAGGATATCACCATTTTATACCCTGAGACGCCCGGGGCGCCCCCGGGCGCTCTGTCCCTCTCTCCCTCCTGCAGGAGATCCTGTGCAGGTTCGTGTCGGCGCCTCGCGTCCTTTGGGATGGAGTGAGGTGGGGGAGGGGCTCGCTTCGCCTCGCCCGGGCCAAGACCTGCCTACATCTGATTAGCAGTGCCCTCGGGAGTGACTGGCCACGTCTCTCGGACGAGGGTTCTTGAGAGCCACGCCAGTCAAGTCCTACTCGAACCGTCCGCCCGTCCGCTCGGTTTAATTGGGAGAGAAAATCAAGCTCGTCCGCCACACCAGATGATAGGCGGAGAGAAGAGAGGGAGGGAGGGAGGGAGACAGATGATAGGCGGAGAGAAGAGAGGGTGGGAGGGAGGGAGAGAGGGAGGGAGACAGATGATAGGCGGAGAGAAGAGAGGGAGGGAGGGAGGGAGACAGATGATAGGCGGAGAGAAGAGAGGGAGGGAGGAAGGAATAGGCGGAGAGAAGAGAGGGAGGGAGGGAGGAAGAGAGGGAGGGAGGGAGGGAGAGAGTGAGTGAGTCCGGATATTATGGCAAACCTGCGGACGCTCGGAGTCACCCAGGTTATTGAAACAGATCTTCAGATTACCAATGAAGTTAATGAGGTCATGTGAGAGAGAGAGAGAGAGAGAGAGAGAGAGAGAGAGAGAGAGAGAGAGAGAGAGAGAGAGAGAGAGAGGCGCCAGGCCTCATCGAGCGCCACTGGGTCATATCTTTCATGACTTTCAAATTGAAGGTCTACCTACGGTCAGCGAAGAAGCCCCACGCAGGCCGGAGCCTGTCATCATCATCATCATCATCGAGCTCACATCCTCCTCCTCCTCCTCTTCTTCCTCTCCCTCCTCCTCCTTCTCTCCCTCTCTCGGACACCTCTCCCTCCTCTCCCTCCCTCCCTCGGACACCGCCGTAGGTTCCTCCTCCGTGAGCCCGTTCCATCCACCGCCCTGGTGGTGGTGGTGGCGTGTGGCCATAATCCACCCAGATGAATTAGTTCCCCCAGGCAGGTGGATCTGGGGCTTCAAACAAGATCGATGAGGTCAAGAACCACGCGAGACAGACAGACACAGACACCGACACAGACGAACAGTCGGCCAGCCAGCAGCGTCTTCGACAGGAGAGAGAGAGAGAGAGAGAGAGAGAGAGAGAGAGAGAGAGAGAGAGAGAGAGAGAGAGACCTTTGATGCCTAAAGCCTGGCGGAGGAGGGGAAGAAAAAGAAGCAAGAACAGGTATCTCTGGCTCAGATCTTGGCAGGATGAACTACCTTGTTGTGTGCTCTGATCTTCGTCAGGCAACCTGGGCAACGTGGGACGGGTTGCCCTCGCTCGACCAGGCCCTTCTGCAGGAGTGGCGGAGGGACGTGTCTGTGTCCTCGACGTCCTCTCCCGGGCGGCAAGCAACGTCGCCCTCTGTCATCATCATATGTCGTACCATCATGCTCCGGTGGTCGTACCATCATGCTCCAGTGGTCGTACCATCATGCTCCGTGGTCGTACCATCATGCTCCGGTGGTCGTACCATCATGCTCCGGTGGTCGTACCATCATGCTCCAGTGGTCGTACCATCATGCTCCAGTGGTCGTACCATCATGCTCCGGTGGTCGTACCATCATGCTCCAGTGGTCGTACCATCATCCTCCAGTGGTCGTACCATCATCCTCCAGTGGTCGTACCATCATCCTCCAGTGGTCGTACCATCATGCTCCAGTGGTCATACCATCATGCTTCAGTGGTCGTACCATCATGCTTCAGTGGTCGTACCATCATCCTCCAGTGGTCGTACCATCATCCTCCAGTGGTCGTACCATCATGCTTCAGTGGTCGTACCATCATGCTTCAGTGGTCGTACCATCATGCTCCAGTGGTCGTACCATCATGCTTCAGTGGTCATACCATCATGCTTCAGTGGTCGTACCATCATGCTTCAGTGGTCGTACCATCATGCTTCAGTGGTCATACCATCATGCTCCAGTGGTCGTACCATCATGCTTCAATGGTCGTACCATCATGCTCAATAGTCGTACCTTTATAGTCCAGGATCGCACCATCGTGCTCGGTGGTCGTACCATCGTGCTCACTGGTCGTATCTTTATGCTAAAGGGTCGTACCATTATGCTTAATAGTCGTACCTTTATACTCAATGGTCGCACCTTTATGCTGAAGGGTCGTACCCCTATACTCAAGGGTCGTACTCCTATACTCAAGGGTCGTACTCCTATACTCAAGGGTCGTACCCCTATACTCAAGGGTCGTACCCTTATACTCAAGGGTCGTACCTCTATACTCAAGGGTCGTACCTTTATACTCAAGGGTCGTACCGTCATGCTAATGGGACAAAACTTTTTTCTTTCCTTGTTTTCCCCTCCGTATTTGGCCTGCTACCCAGTTCATCATTGCTCTTCTCCAGCTCATGCAGGTCCCGGGGTCTTAAAATGATCGTAGGCGTCCACTGTGTGGTGTACATCTGTACGACTGGATGTAGGGGGCTTGAGAACACACACACACACACACACACACACACACAACACACACACACACCACACACACACACACACACACACTCATACTTAGGCAAAAGAGGAATCACTAAGTCGATTTTTATATGAGAACAGTTTCGAGGTAGGGAAGGTAAGTAGATCAAAATTTTATGGCTGAATACTCAATAAGGCAGCTGAGGGATGAAGGCTGCTGTGTATGTCTTCATGAGGATGTAGAGAAGGTCACTAGAGAGTTAAAGAATGATTCACATGATATCACACGGCTGGAGAAATTAATGAGAAATGAGGAGAAATTAATGGAAATTAGTGAGAAACAACCAGTTGTCAAAGTATAGAGACTGAGGAACCAGGTTGAAGTGTGTCAGGGTGAGAGAGGTACTTAGAGGATTGAAATGCATAGTGAACAGGATTGGACGTAGATTCAGATCATATGGAGGGAGATGATGGTAAACAGCTGGAGGGAGAAGATGGTAGACAGCTGAGGAGATGATGGTAAACAGCTGGAGGAGATGATGGTAAACAGCTGGAGGAGATGATGGTAAACAGCTGGAGGGAGATGATGGTAGAACAGCTGGAGGGAGATGATGGTAGACAGCTGGAGGGAGTTGATGGTAGACAGCTGAGGGAGATGATGGTAGACAGCTGAGGAGATGATGGTAGACAGCCTGGAGGGAGATGATGGTAAACAGTGGAGGGAGATGATGGTAACAGCTGGAGGGAGAGGAGATGATGGTAGGACAGCTGGAGGGAGATGTTGGTAGACAGCTGGAGGGAATGATGGTAGACAGCCTGGAGGGAGATGATGTAGACAGCTGGAGGAGATGATGGTAGAACAGCTGGAGGGAGAGGAGATGATGGTAAACAGCTGGAGGGAGTATGATGGTAGACAGCCTGGAGGGAGATGATGGTAACAGCTGGAGGGAGATGAATGGTAGACAGCTGGAGGGAGAGGAGATGATGGTAGACAGCCTGGAGGGAGATGATGGTAGAACAGCTGGAGGGAGAGGAGATGATGGTAGGACAGCTGGAGGGAGATGATGATAGACAGCTGGAGGGTGATGATGGTAGACAGCAGGAGGGAGATGATGGTAGACAGGCTGGAGGGAGATGATGGTAAACAGCTGGAGGGAGAGGAGATGATGGTAAACAGTGGAGGGAGATGATGTAGACAGCTGAGGGAGATGATGGTAGACAGCTGGAGGGAATGATGGTAGACAGCTGAGGAGATGATGGTAGACAAGCTGGAGGGAGATGATGGTAAGACAGCTGGAGGGAGCTGATGGTAGACAGCTGAGGAGATGATGGTAGACAGCTGAGGAGATGATGGTAAACAGCTGGAGGGAGATGGTGGTAGACAGCTGGAGGGAATGATGGTAGACAGCTGAGGAGATGATGGTAGACAGCTGGAGGGAATGATGGTAGACAGCTGAGGAGATGATGGTAGACAGCAGGAGGGAGATGATGGTAAGACAGCTGGAGGGAGATGATGGAGACAGCTGGAGGGAGATGATGGTAAACAGTGGAGGGAGATGATGTAGACAGCTGGAGGGAAGATGATGGTAGACAGCTGAGGAGATGATGGTAGACAGCAGGAGGGAGATGATGGTAAGACAGCTGGAGGGAGTTGATGGTAGACAGCTGAGGAGATGATGGTAGACAAGCTGGAGGGAGATGATGTAGACAGCTGGAGGGAATGATGGTAGACAGCTGAGGAGATGATGGTAGACAGCCTGGAGGGAGATGATGTAGACAGCTGAGGGAGATGATGGTAGACAGCCTGGAGGGAGATGATGGTAGACAGCTGGTGGGAGATGATGGTAGACAGCTGAGGAGATGATGGTAAACAGCTGGAGGGAGATATGGTAGACAGCTGGAGGGAATGATGGTAGACAGCAGGAGGGAGATGATGGTAGAACAGCTGGAGGGAGATGATGGTAAACAGTGGAGGGAGATGATGGTAGACAGCAGGAGGGAGATGATGGTAAACAGCTGGAGGGAGATGATGGAGACAGCTGGAGGGAGAGGAGATGATGGTAGACAGCTGGAGGGAGAGGAGATGATGGTAGACAGCTGGAGGGAGAAGATGGTAGACAGCTGAGGGAGATGATGGTAAACAGTGGAGGGAGATGATGGTAGACAGCTGGAGAGATGATGGTAGACAGCCTGGAGGGAGATGATGGTAAACAGCTGGAGGGAGATATGGTAGACAGCTGGAGGGAGTGATGGTAGACAGCTGGTGGGAGATGATGGTAGACAGCAGGAGGGAGATGATGGTTAGACAGCTGGAGGGAGATGATGGTAACAGCTGGAGGGAGATGATGGTAAACAGCTGGAGGAGATGATGGTAGAACAGCTGGAGGGAGATGATGGTAAACAGCTGGAGGGAGATGAATGGTAGACAGCTGGAGGGAGATGGTGGTAGACAGCTGGAGGAGTGATGGTAGACAGCTGGAGAGATGATGGTAGACAGCAGGAGGGAGATGATGGTTAGACAGCTGGAGGGTGATGATGGTAGACAGCAGGAGGGAGATGATGGTAGACAGCTGGTGGGAGATGATGGTAGACAGCTGGTGGGAGATGATGGTAGACAGCTGGAGGAGTGATGGTAGACAGCTGGTGGGAGATGATGGTAGACACTGGAGGGAGATGATGTAAACAGCTGGAGGAGATGATGGTAAACAGCTGGAGGGAGATGATGGTAACAGCTGGAGGGAGATGTTGGTAGACAGCTGGAGGAGATGATGGTAAACAGCTGGAGGGAGATGATGGTTAGACAGCTGGAGGGAATGATGGTAGACAGCTGGAGGGAGATGATGGTAGACAGCTGGAGGGTGATGATGGTAGACAGCTGAGGGAGATGATGGTTAGACAGCTGGAGGGAAGATGATGGTAGACACTGGAGGGAGATGATGGTAGACAGCTGGAGGGTGATGATGGTAAACAGCTGGAGGGAGATGATGGTAGACAGCTGGAGGGAGATGATGGTAGACAGCTGGAGGGAGATGACGGTAGACAGCTGGAGGGAGATGATGGTAGACAGCTGGAGGGAGATGATGGTAGACAGCTGGAGGGAGATGATGGTAGACAGCTGGAGGGAGATGATGGTAGACAGCTGGAGGGAGATGATGGTAGACAGCTGGAGGGAGATGATGGTAGACAGCTGGAGGGAGATGATGGTAGACAGCTGGAGGAGATGATGGTAGACAGCTGGAGGGAGATGATGGTAGACAGCTGGAGGGAGATGATGGTAGACAGCTGGAGGGAGATGATGGTAGACAGCTGGAGGGAGATGATGGTAGACAGCTGGAGGGAGATGATGGTAGACAGCTGGAGGGAGATGATGGTAAACAGCTGGAGGGAGATGATGGTAGACAGCTGGAGGAGATGATGATAGACAGCTGGAGGGAGATGATGGTAGACAGCTGGAGGGAGATGATGGTAGACAGCTGGAGGGAGATGATGGTAGACAGCTGGAGGGAGATGATGGTAGACAGCTGGAGGGAGATGATGGTAGACAGCTGGAGGGAGATGATGGTAGACAGCTGGATGGAGATGGTGGTAGACAGCTGGAGGGAGATGGTGGTAGACAGCTGGAGGGAGATGATGGTAGACAGCTGGAGGGAGATGATGGTAGACAGCTGGAGGGAGATGATGGTAAACAGCTGGAGGGAGATGATGGTAAACAGCTGGAGGGAGATGATGGTAGACAGCTGGAGGGAGAGGAGATGATGGTAGACAGCTGGAGGGAGAGGAGATGATGGTACACAGCTGGAGGGAGATGATGGTAGACAGCTGGAGGGAGATGATGGTAGACAGCTGGAGGGAGATGATGGTAGACAGCTGGAGGGAGATGATGGTAGACAGCTGGAGGGAGATGATGGTAGACAGCTGGAGGGAGATGATGGTAGACAGCTGGAGGGAGATGATGGTAAACAGCTGGAGGGAGATGATGGTAGACAGCTGGAGGGAGATGATGGTAGACAGCTGGAGGGAGATGATGGTAGACAGCTGGAGGGAGATGATGGTAGACAGCTGGAGGGAGATGATGGTAAACAGCTGGAGGGAGATGGTTGCCATCATGACCAAGGGCGTGGGTCGCCAGGCGTACCCTCCTCCTCACAGGTGGCTCTGACACCAGATGGATGACCCCCTGCTCTGTCAACATGTGGCTTAGTTTGACCTACCCTCTCTCTCCCTCTCTCTCTCTCTCTCTCTCTCTCTCTCTCTCTCTCTCTCTCTCTCTCTCTCTCTCTCCTGCACGTAGCTGGTCATTCTTGCCATCTACGAGAGTTAGAAATCACGTCTCTGTGTCGTAAGTAATCCTGTCTCTGTGTCGTGGGTAATCCTCTCTCTGTGTCGTAATTAATCCTCTCTCTGTGTCGTAATTAATCCTCTCTCTGTGTCGTAAGTAATCCTCTCTCTGTGTCGTAAGTAATCCTCTCTCTGTGTCGTAATTAATCCTCTCTCTGTGTCGTAAGTAATCCTCTCTCTGTGTCGTAAGTAATCCTCTCTCTGTGTCGTAAGTAATCCTCTCTCTGTGTCGTGGGTAATCCTCTCTCTGTGTCGTAAGTAATCCTCTCTCTGTGTCGTGGGTAATCCTCTCTCTGTGTCGTAAGTAATCCTCTCTCTGTGTCGTAAGTAATCCTGTCTCTGTGTCGTAAGTAATCCTCTCTCTGTGTCGTAAGTAATCCTCTCTCTGTGTCGTGGGTAATCCTCTCTCTGTGTCGTAAGTAATCCTCTCTCTGTGTCGTAAGTAATCCTCTTTCTCTGTGTCGTAAGTAATCCTCTCTCTGTGTCGTAAGTAATCCTCTTTCTCTGTGTCGTAAGTAATCCTCTCTCTGTGTCGTAAGTAATCCTCTTTCTCTGTGTCGTAAGTAATCCTCTCTCTGTGTCGTAAGTAATCCTCTCTCTGTGTCGTAAGTAATCCTCTCTCTGTGTCGTGGGTAATCCTCTCTCTGTGTCGTAATTAATCCTCTCTCTGTGTCGTAATTAATCCTCTCTCTGTGTCGTGGGTAATCCTCTCTCTGTGTCGTAAGTAATCCTCTCTCTGTGTCGTAAGTAATCCTCTTTCTCTGTGTCGTAAGTAATCCTCTCTCTGTGTCGTAAGTAATCCTCTCTCTGTGTCGTAAGTAATCCTCTCTCTCTGTGTCGTAAGTAATCCTCTCTCTGTGTCGTAGGTAATCCTCTCTCTGTGTCGTAATTAATCCTCTCTCTGTGTCGTAAGTAATCCTCTCTCTGTGTCGTAAGTAATCCTCTCTCTGTGTCGTAGGTAATCCTGTCTCTGTGTCGTAAGTAATCCTGTCTCTGTGTCGTAAGTAATCCACTCTGTGTCGTAAGTAATCCTCTTTCTCTGTGTCGTAAGTAATCCTCTCTCTGTGTCGTAAGTAATCCACTCTGTGTCGTAAGTAATCCTCTCTCTGTGTCGTAAGTAATCCTCTTTCTCTGTGTCGTAAGTAATCCTGTCTCTGTGTCGTAAGTAATCCTCTCTCTGTGTCGTAAGTAATCCTCTCTCTGTGTCGTGGGTAATCCTGTCTCTGTGTCGTGGGTAATCCTCTCTCTGTGTCGTGGGTAATCCTGTCTCTGTGTCGTGGGTAATCCTGTCTCTGTGTCGTAGGTAATCCTGTCTCTGTGTCGTGGGTAATCCTGTCTCTGTGTCGTGGGTAATCCTCTCTCTGTGTCGTAGGTAATCCTGTCTCTGTGTCGTGGGTAATCCTGTCTCTGGTCGTGGTAATCCTGTCTCTGTGTCGTAGGTAATCCTGTCTCTGTGTCGTAGGTAATCCTGTCTCTGTGTCGTGGGTAATCCTGTCTCTGTGTCGTGGGTAATCCTGTCTCTGTGTCGTAAGTAATCCTCTCTCTGTGTCGTGGGTAATCCTGTCCTCTGTGTCGTAGGGTAATCCTGTCTCTGTGTCGTGGGTAATCCTGTCTCTGTGTCGTAGGTAATCCTGTCTCTGTGTCGTGGGTAATCCTCTCTCTGTGTCGTGGGTAATCCTGTCTCTGTGTCGTGGGTAATCCTGTCTCTGTGTCGTGGGTAATCCTGTCTCTGTGTCGTGGGTAATCCTGTCTCTGTGTCGTGGGTAAATCCTGTCTCTGTGTCGTGGGTAATCCTGTCTCTGTGTCGTGGGTAATCCTGTCTCTGTGTCGTGGTAATCCTGTCTCTGTGTCGTGGGTAATCCTGTCTCTGTGTCGTGGGTAATCCTGTCTCTGTGTCGTGGGTAATCCTGTCTCTGTGTCGTGGGTAATCCTGTCTCTGTGTCGTGGGTAATCCTGTCTCTGTGTCGTGGGTAATCCTGTCTCTGTGTCGTGGGTAATCCTGTCTCTGTGTCCGTGGTATCCTGTCTCTGTGTCGTGGGTAATCCTGTCTCTGTGTCGTAGGTAATCCTGTCTGTGTCGTAAGTAATCCTGTCTCTGTGTCGTGGGTAATCCTGTCTCTGTGTCGTGGGTAATCCTGTCTCTGTGTCGTGGGTAATCCTGTCTCTGTGTCGTGGGTAATCCTGTCTCTGTGTCGTGGGTAATCCTGTCTCTGTGTCGTGGGTAATCCTGTCTCTGTGTCGTGGGTAATCCTTGCTCTGTGTCGTGGGTAATCCTGTCTCTGTGTCGTGGGTAATCCTGTCTCTGTGTCGTGGGTAATCCTGTCTCTGTGTCGTGGGTAATCCTGTCTCTGTGTCGTGGGTAATCCTGTCTCTGTGTCGTGGGTAATCCTGTCTCTGTGTCGTGGGTAATCCTGTCTCTGTGTCGTGGGTAATCCTGTCTCTGTGTCGTGGGTAATCCTGTCTCTGTGTCGTGGGTAATCCTCTCTCTGTGTCGTGGGTAATCCTGTCTCTGTGTCGTGGGTAATCCTCTCTCTGTGTCGTGGGTAATCCTGTCTCTGTGTCGTGGGTAATCCTCTCTCTGTGTCGTGGGTAATCCTGTCTCTGTGTCGTGGGTAATCCTGTCTCTGTGTCGTGGGTAATCCTGTCTCTGTGTCGTGGGTAATCCTCTCTCTGTGTCGTGGGTAATCCTGTCTCTGTGTCGTGGGTAATCCTCTCTCTGTGTCGTGGGTAATCCTCTCTCTGTGTCGTGGGTAATCCTCTCTCTGTGTCGTGGGTAATCCTGTCTCTGTGTCGTGGGTAATCCTGTCTCTGTGTCGTGGGTAATCCTCTCTCTGTGTCGTGGGTAATCCTGTCTCTGTGGGTAATCCTCTCTCTGTGTCGTGGGTAATCCTCTCTCTGTGTCGTGGGTAATCCTCTCTCTGTGTCGTGGGTAATCCTCTCTCTGTGTCGTGGGTAATCCTCTCTCTGTGTCGTGGGTAATCCTCTCTCTGTGTCGTGGGTAATCCTCTCTCTGTGTCGTGGGTAATCCTCTCTCTGTGTCGTGGGTAATCCTCTCTCTGTGTCGTGGGTAATCCTCTCTCTGTGTCGTGGGTAATCCTCTCTCTGTGTCGTGGGTAATCCTCTCTCTGTGTCGTGGGTAATCCTCTCTCTGTGTCGTGGGTAATCCTCTCTCTGTGTCGTGGGTAATCCTCTCTCTGTGTCGTGGGTAATCCTCTCTCTGTGTCGTGGGTAATCCTCTCTCTGTGTCGTGGGTAATCCTCTCTCTGTGTCGTGGGTAATCCTCTCTCTGTGTCGTGGGTAATCCTCTCTCTGTGTCGTGGGTAATCCTCTCTCTGTGTCGTGGGTAATCCTCTCTCTGTGTCGTGGGTAATCCTCTCTCTGTGTCGTAAGTAATCCTCTCTCTGTGTCGTGGGTAATCCTCTCTCTGTGTCGTAAGTAATCCTCTCTCTGTGTCGTGGGTAATCCTCTCTCTGTGTCGTAAGTAATCCTCTCTCTGTGTCGTGGGTAATCCTCTCTCTGTGTCGTGGGTAATCCTCTCTCTGTGTCGTGGGTAATCCTCTCTCTGTGTCGTGGGTAATCCTCTCTCTGTGTCGTGGGTAATCCTCTCTCTGTGTCGTAAGTAATCCTCTCTCTGTGTCGTGGGTAATCCTCTCTCTGTGTCGTAAGTAATCCTCTCTCTGTGTCGTGGGTAATCCTCTCTCTGTGTCGTGGGTAATCCTCTCTCTGTGTCGTGGGTAATCCTCTCTCTGTGTCGTGGGTAATCCTCTCTCTGTGTCGTGGGTAATCCTCTCTCTGTGTCGTAAGTAATCCTCTCTCTGTGTCGTGGGTAATCCTCTCTCTGTGTCGTAAGTAATCCTCTCTCTGTGTCGTGGGTAATCCTCTCTCTGTGTCGTGGGTAATATTGTTTTAGTGTTCAAATTACGAGCTTTGTGAGGGTAAATGACCGATGATTGTGGGTAGGTATGGAGATGAGGGTTGTGAAGATGGTATGTACAGTAAATGTGATGATGGTAATGTTGTGGGTTATGAGGAAATGTTATGTGGAAATGACGACAATTGTGGGGTTGCGAGAAAAAAAAGGTGTTGATGATGGAGGATTTTAGTTAGAAAGAGGGAAATGGGCGAATCTCATGACGACAGGGAGCCATGGAAGTCATTTCTTTTGGTGCGATGCCTCCATGAAAATTGTCATGTACCAACATGTCATTGAATATATTAGATGACAAAAACTGATACTTACATCATTGATAGACATTGATCTTCACACAGACTAACATGGGGTATTGCGACTATCCTACGTGTTACACCAACTGCACCAAAAAAATGAGATCACGAAATGCTCATGTTTGACCAGGCGGTAAAGGAGAATGTTCAAAGAGAAGAGATGAAACGAGAAGACGTAAAAAATATTGGAAACTGCACACTGTTCATTAGCCAGGCACCGGGGAAATGTGGTGAGGAAAATGAAGCAGTACGAACATGGATACCTCAAGCCTCGAATTACACAGGGATTGGTAAGGGAAAAGGGAAGAATGGCTTAATGAAATATGTCTTAAAGCAAAGGAGTTTTGAGATGCGCAGTGGCTAAGGTAATGGATACCTTAAGCCTCGAATTACACAGGGATTGGTAAGGGAAGAGGGAAGAATGGCTTAATGAAATACGTCTTAAAGCAAAGGAGTTTTGAGATGCGCAGTGGCTAAGGTAATGGATACCTTAAGCCTCGAATTACAGAGGAATTGGTAAGGGAAGAGGGAAGAATGGCTTAATGAAATACGTCTTAAAGCAAAGGAGTTTTGAGATGTGCAGTGGCTAAGATATAGACGCCCCTCCAGCCTTTGTTTTGACTTACTGGAAAACTGGGCTTGGAAACAGTAATCATGGTCCTTCAAGACGAGGAGTTGATAACTACGTCACACGAATAGTGATGATGTTAACAATCGTTACCTTCCCTGACAGGTGCAGCCTCCGACTGACCCCTTTTGAAAAAAAAAAAGGGGCACATCTCCTCAGCTCCTCAAAAACTCAAAAAAGTTTAATCCTTTTTTTTTTTTTCACTTTTCTGTAGAAAGCCAAAGAACGAGCTGGATAGGAAAGGAAATTACGGTAGAGGGAAGTCAGTTAATCTTTAATAGACTAAGTTAGGATACTGAATTAGAAGTGTTACTCAACATGAACCTAGAATATTGCAGGATATGAGATAGAATATAGATCAGTATGTCATTGCTTTGAATAAATGAAGGCGTAGAGGACACTGGCTGTGAAAAATACAAATAAAACAAAGACTGATGAATATGGAAGAATGCAAACAAAGGAAATGCTGAAAGGTTTTGGATTAAGCATAAAGAATACCTTAAAAAATATCTGTAGACATTTCCAGATTTAAGTTACGAATACAGACATAATAATTGCATTTTGAAACTCGTATAAGCATTTCTCTGACTGTAATAGATTTAGTTGGTGAGGATCTAAATGAAACTTTGAAAAATACATGTCCTAATGTTGGGCAGTGACCTGTGCCATCATAATTACGTAATGGCACGACAGAGGAAGGGAAGGACCTAATTACAGATGAAATCATCGACATGATCATTAGGCAGATGGAGCCATGCACAGCTCGTGACCATGAAGAAATCTCACCATGATCATACCCATGATCATACCCAGGGGAAATGTATACACGGTCTGGCTCAGATGATGAGAGGTATGATGGTGATGATGATAATGATGATAATGATGATAATGATGATGATGATGATGGATATGATGATGATCATGATCATAATGGATACGATGTTGATGATGATAATGATCATAATGGCAGCTCGTCAAATTGATACACTTGATGGAAACGTAAGACAGTTGGGAGGAAGAAGAAAAGAAAAAACACGAGAAAAGCATCTGAGAAAATGGAACAAGACGAAAGTTCCAGCAAGGCATAACCCAACATAGTGTTATGCCCATCTAGAACATAGGTGATAGTGAAGTAATAATCCTTGATATGATTTACTGTGTGATGTAAATTAATAAAAGATGTAAATTAATAAAAAGAAAGGAATACTCACACCTGAATGAAGACTTGGATGGTACAACATGGACAGAGAGAATTAGTTTTGACAGAAAAGAAAATAAATTACATACATTGAGAGAGTTGGAATCACTTACTGAAAATGTAATTAGGGGAAAGATGATTAAAGACCATATATTTGAATTACGATAGAATTATCTTGAACGCCTGAAAAAAAGAGAGGTACTCAAAAGCCGACAAGGCAGAACGCCATCAATAGTCTAAATATACTTATGATGAAAAGAAGAAAATATTACCATAGACCCACCTGACAATAACATAGTAGACCCTCCAAAGCTTCCTTCATAGAAAATGGGGGCTACTTGGTCGGTAGCATAATGTAAACTTCAGTATATTACGAACTGGCTAGCTAGCCCCCACAACCAGCCAGGCAGAGATGTGTGTATTTCTTCTATCCTTCCGTTTTCTTCCACTGACCCTCTCTGCTCTTCTAACACTCTTCGCTCACTTACCCACCACTCAGTCCATCTGGGCTCATATCTCTGCCGCCAAAAGTCCTTTTTGTCTCCCTTCCTCATACAAAAGAGTGATTAAGGAAATGAATGATTGGAAGTCGACTGGGAAGGATTTCAATTTAGATATGATGAATATGTGAATGGAAGGAGGGAACAGAACACGACTTTAGAGGGATTTCTTCTCGGTGGGAGGGTTATGCATTGGCGTCCACCAAGGGTCTGTGTTAGAACCTTTTTTTTTCCATCATTCATTCATTCATTCGTTCATTCATTCATTGTCCATTCATTCATTCATTCATTCTACATTCATTCATTCATTTATTCATTCATTTATTCTACATTCATTCATTCATTCATTCTACATTCATTCATTCATTCTACATTCATTCGTTCATTCTACATTCATTCATTCATTTATTCGTTCATTCATTCATTCTGGATTCATTCATTCATTCATTCAATAAAGTGAGAGTTTTTTTTCGGAATTTAACTACGTTTGAAAAAAAAAAAAGAAATGAAATAAGATATCGTGAAGAGTTATTTGTTGACAGGGTCTGAAAGACACTTCAAGAAAATTTGGGGTGAATTATACCCATGATTCTCTCTCTCTCTCTCTCTCTCTCTCTCTCTCTCTCTCTCTCTCTCTCTCTCTCTCTCTCTCTCTCTCTCTCTCTTACGAAGTTATAATTAATTTCCCTAATGTTTCTAGCATGAAAGATAACACCCCCCTTCACACTCTTGAAAGGTTTGAAAGCGGTTGGAAAAACCGAGAGCTGGTTGCCCACTTTGTTTTTTATTATTCAATCTCTGAATTTCTTCCTAACAAGACACAAGGGAAATAAGTGTCAGGGATCAGTGCTTCATAATAAACCGTATGACGTCCTTTCGCTATATCCAGTTTTCTAGATATTCTTCTTCTATATCCAGTTTCCTAAATGGTCTTCTTCTATATCCGGTTTTCTAGATGTTCTTTTTCTATATCCAGTTTTCTAGATGTTCTTTTGCTATATCCGGTTTTCTAGATGTTCTTTTGCTATATCCGGTTTTCTAGATGTTCTTTTTCTATATCCGGTTTTCTAGATGTTCTTTTTCTATATCCAGTTTTCTAGATGTTCTTTTGCTATATCCAGTTTTCTAGATGTTCTTTTGCTATATCCAGTTTTCTAGATGTTCTTTCGCTATATCCAGTTTTGTAGATGTTCTTTCGCTATATCCAGTTTTATAGATGTTCTTTCGCTATAACTTTTTTAGATGTTTTTTATCTACAGCGTTTTGTCATTTCTTTCTTCTAGGTCGTCTAGAGACTCTAGACTGATTAGCAAAGGGAAAATAAAAGGTAATTTCTTTGACGATTCAATTTTTCTTGACTTTGAATTTTGAGATATTCACCTTGTTATACTGGCGCATGTCGCATCTGTTTTTTTTTATTCGGATGAATTACAGAAAGAGATATGTATGGAGAGGAGATTCGTTTAAGTGGGGTGTCACATACCCACAACAGTGGCTCGTCATTCAGTTGTATGTCGAAGTCTAGGGGGCGATGTTATTGGATATAGCGAAGTCTACGGTGATGTTATGTAATATTTCACTTACTCTTCACTTTCAGGTACGACACTGTATACAGTGAGGATGGCTAATAGTTTACGGAATTAACGGAAACCAAAAGATAACAGAATTTAACGGAGATACGTGAAGAAAAAATTATATGATTTAGTGATGTAAAGACGGGTGTTCAGTAAACGGTGTTTATATAACACGGAGGTAAAAATCTTCATGTCTATCGTGTTATACAACACACACACACACACTCACACACACACACACACACACACACACACACACACACACACACACACACACACACACACACACACACACACACATATTTGATCGTGTGTGCTTATGAAAGTGGTGACGCATGTATGTTATTATGAACGTGTGCGTCCTTGTGTATGCGTGCATTTACGCACATGCATTCGTACGAACCTGTACGATCAATGCGTCTCTCTGTATGTCAGTGTTTTTTTTTTTTTTTTTGTAAATGGGGTTAATCCTGTGAGCTTGTGTATGTAAACCCCGCTCGAGGTGTATGTATACACCCCTGTGTCAGGAGACGTGCGTGATCTTCCTGTCTTGCCCTCATGTGTCCCGAGGTTACCCCGCGAGCGCAGGGTCGCCATCGGCGAGGCTCTCTGTCTCACTGGCGGTATAACCTCGTCCAGAAAACTAACTCACTCTCTCTCTCTCTCTCTCTCTCTCTCTCTCTCTCTCTCTCTCTCTCTCTCTCTCTCTCTCTCTTGTAGACTCTGGTGCTGGAGTCATTATGACGAATGTATGGCTAAACCAGCCGTGGTAATGTATGTTGTTTGCAGCGTATGCAACACAGTCACACAAGCCGACCACAGTCTTAATATTTTCCAGAAGGTGTTCCAGGTAACTTGTCTCTCTTTTTTTCCCCTCCGCACTTTGTGTCCCGCTTTCACACGTAAAACCCGCTTTCACACGTATAACCCGCTTTCACGCGTAAAACCCGCTTTCACACGTAAAACCCGTTTTCACACGTAAAACCCGCTTTCACGCGTAAAACCCGCTTTCACGCGTAAAACCCGCTTTCACGCGTAAAACCCGCTTTCACACGTAAAACCCGCTTTCACACGTAAAACCCGCTTTCACGCGTAAAACCCGCTTTCACACGTAAAACCCGCTTTCACACGTAAAAATCTCGGTGAAGCACTTTTGATCATGGAGGCATATTGTATTCATGGCACGACTGACCACCTTAGATATCTACCTGTCGAATACATTGTCCGTCAGTCCTTGACTGGAAGACGTATTCCATATTTCCCTGTATATTGTCCCGTCATTCCTTAACAGGAAGACGCATTGATTATCTCCCTGTGAATTACGGTGGTACCTTGGTACACTAACCTGCCACATGTCATGTGGACGGTGCACGGGAGGCGTGTGTGTACACCCCTGGTTGGCAACTGCTGTTCGTTTAGAACACACGTACCATCTGGTCGCTACGGTTCTTGTGCACCGCCTTTTCTTCGTTTTGAGTCTCAAGTGGCGAGGCATGATCCTAGCTTGTCAACACCGCCCCTGCCCCTCTCGGTCCTAGCCCTGGCGATAGTCCTAGCCATATCCTAGCCACCGCCGTAGTCTTGGCATCCACTTTTGTAGTGACTTTATGGTGTGTTAAACCAGGTATTATCAGAGAGTGCGTTATATATATATATATATATATATATATATATATATATATATATATATATATATATATATATATATATATATATTATCCCTGGGGATAGGGGAGAAAGAATACTTCCCACGTATTCCCTGCGTGTCGTAGAAGGCGACTAAAAGGGAAGGGAGCGGGGGGCTGGAAATCCTCCCCTTTCGTTTTTTTTTGTTTTTCTTTCCAAAAGGAGGAACAGAGAAGGAGGCCAGGTGAGGATATTCCCTCAAAGGCCCAGTCCTCTGTTCTTAGCACTACCTCGCTAACGCAGGAAATGGCGAATAGTATGAAAGAAAGAATATATATATATATATATATATATATATATATATATATATATATATATATATATATATATATATATATATATACAGCTGATAATGCGTCATCACCCCAGGCGGACATTACAGATACAGCAGTCGTGCACAATTTTGAAGAGTTTTGGAGGATATTGAGGTAGAGAACGATCATTGTTGATGTCAGCTGTGTAGAAAATGTATAAATGGAACTTTGAGAGAGGAGGGAGTGGGGTTTATATCCCCCAGATCATAGTCTAAGATTATGCAAGATAAAATCACGCTTGCAATCAAGATAAGTCACGCTTGCGACCAAGATAACTCACGCTTGCGATCAAGATAAGTCACGCTTGCGACCAAGATAAATCACGCTTGCAACCAAGATAAATCACGCTTGTCATAAGGAAAAAAAAATCATGACGAGAATATTTCGTTCTAATACTGTGACAAAAAAGAAAAAAAAAAAGTATCTTACGGGTTGACCAAAAAATTATCTTACGGGTTGACCAAAAAATTATCTTACGGGTTGACCAAAAAATTATCTTACGGGTTGACCAAAAAATTATCTTACGGGTTGACCAAAAAATTATCTTACGGGTTGACCAAAAAAATATCTTACGGGTTGACCAAAAAAATATCTTACAGGTTGACAAAAAAAAATCTTACGGGTTGACCAAAAAAAAATATCTTACGGGTTGACAAAAAAAATATCTTACGGGTTGACCAAAAAAAAAAATATCTTACGGGTTGACCAAAAAAAAAATATCTTACGGGTTGACCATAAAAAAAAAGTCTTACGGGTTGACCAAAAAAATATCTTACGGGTTGACCAAAAAAAAAATATCTTACGGGTTGACCAAAAAAAAAATATCTTACGGGTTGACCAAAAAAAAATATCTTACGGGTTGACCAAAAAAAAAAATATCTTACGGGTTGACCAAAAAAAAAATATCTTACGGGTTGACCAAAAAAAAATATCTTACGGGTTGACCAAAAATCTTACAGGTGGCTGAAGATCATGAGCATTTCTATGTAAGTACAGCAAGCGATACTTTGCAAGATGCCTTATCTCCCACTTAAGGTTAACGCTTTTGACATTTGCGTTTTTTTTTTTCTTTCTTTATAGAAAGAAATTGACATATTCGACCCGACGTTTAAGGAGGAGGTGGAGGAGGAGGAGGAGGGCGACCGGTAACAGAAAAAAAAAAAAGACTGGGATAATTTGACTAACTTTGGACGACCTCATTTTCTATTCACAAGTTCCTTTCCGTTCGTCCGACACGCAATCATTATACAGTGAATAAGCGTTTTATTCATGTGATTCAGAGGTAGGTATAAACTCGCTTGTAATGATAAGTGATATATTCATCTGTAAAGCTACATGTAAGTATAATGGACAGTTTTTTTTTGTTTTATGCTAGTATATGATTATATGTTTTATGATATTGTCGAAATGTAAGGGACCTGAGGGATAGAAATTATATATATATATATATATATATATATATATATATATATATATATATATATATATATATATATATATATATATATTTATTTATTTATTTATTTATTTATTTTTTTATTCATTTATTTATCATACTTGATCGCCGTTTCCCGCGTCAGCGAGGTAGCGCCAGGAAACATGAAGAACGGCTCATCCACTTATAAATCCACACATATGTACAAAAACGCCCATACTCGCACATATTCACATAAACATACATATACTTACACATACGCCCTGGGGAGAGTCGTAGAGGAGAACCAGCTGTCTCTGCTGGCAAACATTGGACTAGCCTTTCAAGTATCGTGGGTGAGGAAATGTTCAGTAAATGCTCATCGTAACGTGCGCTGGGCTAGGACTAAGATTTCCTCCTCCAGTTTGGTCACAGCACCTCCAGAAACACAGAGAACTGATAGAGGAGGTCCAGAGGAGGGGAGATTGGTCACAGCACCTCCAGAAACACAGAGAACTGATAGAGGAGGTCCAGAGGAGGGGAGATTGGTCACAGCACCTCCAGAAACATAGAGAACTGATAGAGAAGGTCCAGAGGAGGGGAGATTGGTCACAGCCCCTCCAGAAATACGGAGAACTGATAGAGGAGATCCAGAGGAGGGGAGATTGGTCACAGCGCCTCCAGAAACATAGAGAACTGTTAGAGGAGGTCCAGAGGAGGGGAGATTGGTCACAGCACCTCCAGAAACACAGAGAACTGATAGAGGAGGTCCAGAGGAGGGGAGATTGGTCACAGCACCTCCAGAAACACAGAGAACTGATAGAGGAGGTCCAGAGGAGGGGAGAATCACATTAGAATTGAGAAAGCTGAGTTTCAAGGGAAGTTTAGAGACTTTACATTTGTGCACAGTGGAAGAGAGAAAGAAGAGTAAGGGGTGATTTGTTGTTTGATGATACCAGCAGTGAACAGTCCTTCGAGTGATGCAAGGATAGAACAACCAGAGGTTGTAACACAAAGTTGAAGTATCGTACTTGTTAGACTGAATTTCAGGAATTAATTCTGAAGTGTAAAGAATGTAAATGAATGGAATACACTAAATGATGAAGTTGTGAATGTGGGCAGCATACAGAAGCATGAAACCATGTAGGTTACCAGAGAATGTTCAGTAGATGGGGGGCACACGAGTGTAGAACTCCCTTCCCGTACAATGAAGATAGGTAATTTAGAAATAGGTAATTACACACACACACACACACACACACACACACACACACACACACACACACACAGTCGCTTCATGCTCTGCAAATATCCTTAGGTTGGTAATGGTCAGCTAGATGAAAGAAATACTTGACATAGTTACATGAGAGAGAGACCCTCCCAGAAGGGGTAATGGATGCGAGGATTCGTATTAACACGCGAACTTACACACTTAATGATGCAGCCTCCAAAGGTAATTTAAATTCAGTGGATTTAACATAAACTCTGAGGGAAAGTGTATTTCAGACTGCAGAATTGTGTTTACAGACTGTAATGTACATTTTTTTTCCTGTTTTTTCCTCTTTTTTTTTTTTTATATTTTGACTATTTCGGTATTAATTATAACATTATAAGTTTTCATTCAGATACGACTATAAATGTATGACCCATTTTTCTCGAGCGTATGTTGAATTTCTGTTTGTTTATCTATATTTCTTTAGTTATCCCCTTTATGTATGCATACATTTTTTTTTTTCTGTTATTCCATGTTCGCTGTTTCCTGCATTAGCGAGGTAGTCCCAGGAACAAACGAAGAAATGGCCACATTCTCCCACATCCACACTCTACTTTTCATGAATTATATAACGAAACCAGATCCCCCTGTCTACATCCAGACCCCACAGACCTCTTCGTAGTGTTCACCTGACTAATTCGTATAACCAGGTTCATCCAATCGACAGCGCGTCGTTCCCTGTATACCACTTCACTCGAATTCGCTCTATCCCTTGCACTCCTCACAACCACATGCATGTTCAGAGACCCCGAGCGCTCATAAAGTGCCTCTCTCCTCATCCTTCCACCTCCTCTTCGAACCACCCACCCCCCCACCCCAACCCCCCTTTCTCCTTGTTCCAAACCACTTCTGACACGTATACCCTCTTAAGTCAACCTCTCCTCACTCATCCCCTCTATCTGTCCAAACCATTTCAGCAAACCCTTTTCAACTCTCTCATCCTACCTCTCCTACCATACTAGCACATCGCATTCGAAGTGCTTTCCTCACGCTGCACATTGTCTAGAAACGGTTCAAATCCAATACATTGGACCTGTTCCTTACTTTTTTCCACGTCGAGCCCACGCCTCACATCCACACAACACCGACGGGATTATTAAGACATCAAACTTAACCCATCTTAATGCTCACAGACAGTTAGATAGTGACCTTTCTTTCCATATATATATATATATATATATATATATATATATATATATATATATATATATATATATATATATACATAATCTTATATGAATGTAAAAAGTACCATGGCTAATGTATTCTGAGAGCTATATATTGCTGGGCCAGAGCATTGCCACCCAACTTACCAGGCTGACGGGTAATTCAATGCAACCATAGAAGAATGTCGAGAAGGTCAGGTCGGGTCAGGTCAGGTCACATGGGGGCGAGGTATTCTCCTTAGTGGGAGCCACTGTTCTGTTACATAGGGATGTCTGGCGCTCGTAATCCACGCGAGGGGGTTGGCGAAGTTGGCTTGGCTGTGTCCCAAGTTGTGAATTGATCATTGTTTTCTTTCTTCTACGATCTGTTTTTCGGCAAGGTGGCCACTGAGGTGTCTCTCTCTCTCTCTCTCTCTCTCTCTCTCTCTCTCTCTCTCTCTCTCTCTCTCTCTCTCTCTCTCTCTCTCTCTCTCTCTCTCTCTCTCTCTCTCTCTCTCTCTCTCTCTCTCTCTCTCTCTCTCTCTCTCTCTCTCTCTCTCTCTCTCCCCCCCTCTCGCAGTCTAACGAAGCAGACAGAACAGTTCCTCAGACTTTGATGTACAGATTGCGTGACGTTGGAAGCGTCGTCGTTTGATGGAACCCCGTTTGGGAGTCATGGGGTACCTGATTGCAGGTTAAGTCAGGAGGATCAGTTGGATTGTTGGAACCCCACTGATTGGCGATTAAGGAAGGTGGATTAGGTGGTTCCCTCTCTTTCGACCCCATGCTAACCCTGTACTTAAAAAGGCCTCCATACTTTTTTCCTTATACATATGTATTTGACATGAGTTCACACGAGAAAGACAGACAACAGGAGGCCTGATTGGTCTATGACTGGGTTGTCTGGATAAAGATAAAGTTGTCCGGAAAAAAGACAAAAAAAAGAAAAAAAGGATTTTAACTTGATAGGAAAATGTAATTCTGCTGAGCAGTTTTTTTTTTTTTAAGCCATCACCGACTCGCCGCTGCTGCACATTAGCCTTCTACTGTCCCCGTTACCGCTGTCGTTTATACAATATGTGTCTGGGGGTTTTTCCTCAGAGTATATGATGTCGTTTTCTTGTATATCGATTTTGATTTGAGTTTTTTTTCTCTCTGTACTGGACACTTCCCGGTCCAGTGCCCAGCCATCCACTGGTGTACTGCTGGGGGAGGGTAAGTGTCTCTCTCTCTCTCTCTCTCTCTCTCTCTCTCTCTCTCTCTCTCTCTGAATTATCATTTCTCTGGATGTCTCTGTGTTCCCCCTCCCTTCTGTATGACTCGACCTGGAAATGGTGGTATGGTGTGAAGTCGGTCGACATTATGAATGGATATTACCAGTTCCAGTCTCCAGCGCGTCTGTAAAGCGCTCGCTGTTGCTCTGCTTTGAAAAAGTTCAACAACTTATGATAGTAATTTCCCGGCGGCCAACAATGAATACAAAGCTCAGCTTTGATCTCGTTTAGAAAATGACTATAAATGAATCTTCAAAGTCAGCTTAATTTTTTTTTCTTTTATCTATTTCACGAATTAATTGGTTATCCCCCACCAAACCCACAAAGTCTACGGTTAAACTAGATTTCAAATGGGATTTGTGAAATGAATGAATTAGTCTTCTTTTTTTTAATACTTGATCGCTCTTTCCCGCCTTAACAGTGTAGCGCTAGAAACAGACGAAGAAAAGACCGAATTCGCTCACATCCTCTCTCTAGCTGTCATGTGCAATGTATCGAAACCACTATTCATGTATTCCATCAATCCTCAGGCACTCCACCATGGTCCATACATACAATGAATATCTTTACAAACCAATCAACTACACAGTCACCCCCATTCATAATAAATTCCACTGCAATACCATCCAAACCCGCCGCCTTGCTGGATTTCATCTTCCGCAAAGCTTTCACTACCTCTTCTGTCTTAACCAAACCATTCTCCCTGACCCTCTAACTTCGCATACCACCTCGACCAAAAGACGCTACATCTGCCACTCTTATCCTCAAACGCATTCAACATTCCTACAAAATACTCGCTCCATCTCCTCCTCATTCCATCGCTACCTGTTACCAATTCCCCCTTGCCCCCTTCACCGATGTTCCCATTTGTTCTCTTGTCTTACGCACGTTATTTACCTCCTTCCAAATCATCTTTTTATCCTCCCTGAAATTTAATGATACTTTCTCACCCCAACTCTCATTTGCCCTCTTTTTCATCCTATGCACCTTCCTCTCGAGCTCCTGCCGCATTCTCTCATACATCTCTCAATCATTTGCACTCCTTCCTTGTATGTACTGCCCCAAACGCCTCTCTTTTCCCTTTCACTAACAACTTTATTTCTTCATCCCACCACTCATTACCCTTTCTAATCTCCCCCCCCCCCCCCGCCCCTTTCTCATGGCACATGCATCTCTTCCACATACCAATACTGCTTCCTTATATACCTTTCACTTCTTAGCCACTCTCCGTGCTTCATTTACTCTCACTTTTTATAATTCTACTCTCAATCTTTCCAGGCTCACTTACTCTCACTACTCTCTTCTCCCTGACAATGTTTCCTCTTTCTCGAAAACCTCTACAAGCATTCGCCCTCGCCTCCACAAGATAGTGATCAGCCATCCCTTCAGCTGCCTCCCCTGAGCACATTTACATCCAAAAGTCTCTCTTTTACACGCCAGTCAATTACTATGTAATCCAGTAGTGCCCGATGACCATCTCGCCTACTCACATACGTATACTTATGGAAAAAAATATATATATACTTATATAGTCACATACGTTCGTTAATATTTCAAACTTGAACTTTGTCAGACAACTGAACCAGACTCTATAGATTCATAGTATTTTTCTTTTCTTCTTTTTTACGACGACCTACCTACTGGGAGGGAGTTCTACACTCGTAGGGGTCCACCAATCTCATGAACTTTTATTATCCTACAGCACTGAAGACTTATGTATACAGTCAGTCTTCATAATTGTATCCGTTGTCTTATCCTCTTCATCCACCATCATCATCCTCACATTATACGTTTCCTTCTTCTCGTCTTTTCTGAATGTTTCTCGTATGTTTGTTTAGGATTCTGGTCTCGATTTGTCTTATCATCCTCCTTCTTCGAATCGAAGTTGTTTGGAAAGTTTAAAAAAAATGGTTGTGATCACGTCAGCCCTTTGTATTCTTCTCTCTTCCATAGCGGGCATGGAATTGAAAAGACCATGTGGAACAACAGATATTCAGGGTTCGTCATGAATTTTGATGGAAGTGGATGAATATCGCGAGGGGGAACTGAAGTATTCATCATTCAAAGAGAAGAAAGAAAGAAAAAAGAAAGAAAGAGCGAATGCAATCATCAACGTGAATGCCACGCACGTAGATGAAAAGTTCATTCAAACTATTGATTGTGATGAACCCGGAAAGCAGCGTCTGGAAGGCGGTCAGCTGGAGTGGGGCTGGAAGGCGGTCAGCTGGAGTGGGTCTGGAAGGCGGTCAGCTGGAGTGGGGCTGGAAGAAGGTCAGCTGGAGTGGGGCTGGAAGGTGGTCAGCTGGAGTTGGTCTGGAAGGCGTTCAGCTGGAGTGGTGCTGGAAGGCGGTCAGCTGGAGTGGTGCTGGAAGGCGGTCAGCTGGAGTGGGTCTGGAAGGAGGTCAGCTGGAGTGGGGCTGGAAGGCGGTCAGCTGGAGTGGGTCTGGAAGGAGGTCAGCTGGAGTGGGGCTGGAAGGCGGTCAGCTGGAGTGGGTCTGGAAGGCGGTCAGCTGGAGTGGGTCTGGAAGGCGGTCAGCTGGAGTGGGGCTGGAAGGTGGTCAGCTGGAGTGGGGCTGGAAGGAGGTCAGCTGGAGTAGGGCTGGAAGGAGGTCAGCTGGAGTGGGGCTGGAAGGGGGGGGAATGAAACAGTAAGATAGAATGATAGATGAATAGATAGATAGATAGATAGATGAGTGTGTCCAATTACCTTTTTGTTAGGAGAGGGAAATTATACGTTCAAAGGACCTCATGTCTTTGCCTTTGATTTTATTATATATATATATATATATATATATATATGTATATATATATATATATATATATATACACACACACACACACACGAATATAGTGCATATAAACGCGCTCTTCCATACATCATACAAACCTCCAATAGCCAGGATCGAACCCGGGACCCCTGTGCGACAGGCGGGAGCGCTACCGCTAGGCTATGATCAACCCCCAACAGGTTAAATAACTATTCGAATACTATGTACTCGAACACCCTTCGTCTCCCGTTGCTCACCAACGTGAGACGAAGGGTATTCGATCTCACATAGTACTAAACTCGAATAGTCATTTCCCCAGTGGGGGTTTGATCAGTAGCCTCCGACGGTCACTTCGTACCATGTACGTCTCCAGTCGTTTCAGTAAGACCGCGCTGGATCGGAGAAAACTGCTCTGTTCAACATGAACACCATTCACCTATTCCACTCAGTGACCCTTGACCTTCAAGAAGTGTCGTCCAGCGTGTGTGTGTGTGTGTGTGTGTGTGTCCAGGACCCACCCCCCCTCCTCCTCTAGGTGGAGGAGCAGGTTCAGCACACGAGGCGAAGCTACGATTTTGGTTTGGGTGACGTGTGTTCCACGTATTTGAAGGGAGGTTGTTGACGCTGGCCACGATGCCTGCCTTTAGCCACACACACACACACACACACACACACACACACACACACACACACACACACACGGCTTCTAACACATAGGATCCTGCCCACATAGGATCCTTCCCACATAGGATCCTGCCCACATAGGATCCTGCCCAAATAGGATCCTGCCCACATAGGATCCTGCCCACATAGGATCCTGCCCACATAGGATCCTTCCCACATAGGATCCTGCCCACATAGGATCCTGCCCACATAGGATCCTTCCCACATAGGATCCTGCCCACATAGGATCCTGGTGAGAATATAGGTATGATGAGTTCTCTCATAGGACACACCCCACACCCCTTCTCTCTCTCTCTCTCGCAAGTGGGGTCTCCCCGGGGCTAGCTGGGTAGCACGCAGGCGAGGTGAGGGAAAGTGAGGTGAGGAGGGTCATGAGAGAGCCCCCTCTCTCTCTATCTCTTATCTCTTATCTCTATCTGTCTTCTGGTGTTGCCTTCTCTCTCTCACACTGTCATCACTTGACCTGGAGTGAGACACGCCCAGTGATCTCTTATCTCTATCTCTCTTCTGGTGTTGCCTTCTCTCTCTCTCACACACCGTCATCACTTGACCTGGAGTGAGACACGCCAGTGATCTCTTATCTCTATCTCTCTTCTGGTGTTGCCTTCTCTCTCTCACACCGTCATCACTTGACCCGGAGTGAGACACGCCCAGTGCCGTGGGATGCGACTCCTGGAGGAGGAGGAGGAGGAGGAGGAGGACCACCGGTGTCTGGTCTGGTCTGCTGCTGTAGACACGGACGTGTGTCTCTGTGAAGTCGCTCATGACCTTCGTGTGTCATCCATAAGTGTTGCCTGCATGAGTGATTGCCTAATAAGTAAACCACGCTGTTATAAGTAAACCACACAGTCATAAGTAAACCACATAGTTATAAGGAAACCGCACAGTTATAAGGAAACCGCACAGTTATAAGTAAACCACACTGTCATAAGTAAACCTCACAATTATAAGTCTACCACAAAGTTACAAGGAAACCACACAGTTATAAGTAAACCACAGTTATAAGTAAACCGCACCGTTATAACTAAACCGAACCGTTATAAGTAAACCACACAGTTATAATTAAACAACAAAGTTATAAGTAAACCACACAGTCATAGGTAAACCACACACTTATAAGTAAACCACACACTTATAAGTAAACCACACAGTTATAATTAAACAACAAAGTTATAAGTAAACCACACAGTCATAAGTAAACCACACACTTATGAGTAAACCACACACTTATGAGTAAACCACACACTTATGAGTAAACCACACAGTTATAAGTAAACCGCACCGTTTATAGCTAAACCGAAGCGTTATAGGTGAACCACACAGTTATAAGTAAACCAAACAGTTGAGAATTTCTCTTTTATCGATGTATATATATATATATTTTTGCTCCACACTGCTGCAGGTGGTGGCCGGCTCCCGTGGTGTCTGAACTGGA
Organism: Panulirus ornatus; assembly: GCF_036320965.1. NCBI lineage: Eukaryota > Metazoa > Arthropoda > Malacostraca > Decapoda > Palinuridae > Panulirus > Panulirus ornatus. Next base: position 91,048,104 of record NC_092224.1, read on the forward strand.
CCTTCAGTGTCCTTAGGATTTGCTCGCGTTCAATATGTGACGATCACAGGTCCATCAAGGTACCCACCCAGCCATCGATGTACTGCTGGGTGCGGGAGGGTGAGAGAGAGTCTCTCTCTCTCTCTCTCTCTCTCTCTCTCTCTCTCTCTCTCTCTCTCTCTCTCTCTCTCTCTCACCTGTAACGATTAATTACATGTATTTATTAATCTAATTCATGTTTTTTCTCTCTCTTTCTTACAGGTAAGTTGTCAGCGAACTGTGAACAAGTGATTCTCTCTCTCTCTCTCTCTCTCTCTCTCTCTCTCTCTCTCTCTCTCTCTCTCTCTCTCTCTCTCTCTCTCTCTCTCTCTCGCTTCAGGGCTGAACGCCTGATGATTCAGGTCAAGGACCAGTTTCTTGAGAAGAGATGAAAAAAAAAAACACGACATCTTCCTGCGCTAGTCACCAGGATTGGCCACGTAAGTTTGGACTGGAAATGCTTAACCAAGATGACAGTTTTATCTTCCAACTTGAACACTCTAGTGTATATATATATATATATATATATATATATATATATATAGTGATTGCGGTTTCCCGCGTTAGCGAGGTAGCACCAGGAACAAAGAAACGCTACATTCGTCCACACTTAGTCTCTAGCTGTCGTGTGCAATGCACCGAAACCACAGCTCCCTATCCACATCCAGGCCCCACAGACCTTTCCATGGTTTAACCCGGACGTTTCACATACCCTGATTCAGTCCATTGACAGGACGTCGATCCCGGTATACCACATCGTTCCTTTACACTCTATCCCGTGTATGCCTTTCACCCTCCTGTATGTTCAGGCCCCAATCGCTCAAAATTTTTTTCACCCCATCTTTCCACCTTCAGTTTGGTCTCCTCACTTCTGACACATATATCCTCTTTGCCAATCTTTCCTCACTCATTCTCTCCATGTGACCAAACCATTAACGATGTCTCTTTCCATACATTACTCACTGCTTTCAGAACCTTCGCCCCCTCCTCCACCCTATGACACAATTCCGCTTTCATGGTCCAGTTGCTGCCATATGCACTACCTTGTATCTTAAACACTTGACCTCCTCCAAATGCTCCCATTCAAACTCACTACGCAACTAACCTATCCGTCTTGCTAAACCTAATAACCTTGTTTTTTATTCCCATTTCCTCTTGACTTCCTCCTTTCTCACAGTCTTTTAAGCTCTGTCACCAACTTTTGCATTTTCTCACCCGAATCTGTTGTTTGCCGTATCATCAGCAAACAACAACTGACCCACTTCCGAGGCCCCCTCGTCTCGTACAGATTGCATACTCGCCCCTCTCTCCAAAGCTCTTGCACTTAACTCTCTAACCACCCCATCCATAAACAGCCACAGTGACGTCTCATACCTCTGCTGCAGACCAACCTTCACTTGGGATCATTCACTCTCTTCTCTTCCTACTCGCCCCCTCACCTAACACCCTTGATAAAAAAAAACCTTCTCACAGCTTCTGGCATTTTACATCCCTCGTCATATATTCTCAAGACCTTCCACAGAGCATCTCTACCAACCCTATCCTATACCTTCTCCAGATCCATAAATGCCACCTAGAAATCCACCTGTGGTGAGGTGGGTTCCTGTAAGGCTAGAATGCTCTTGATTAAAGTGTCCTCCTCCTCCTCCTCCTCCTTTCAGCATCGTTCACGGTGAGTTTTCTCTTCCTCGTGTTTCCTACTTTTAATGACAGTATTCAACTGCTGTTTAGGATGATTAGAACCGAAGGAAAAAGTAATTCGATGTTTAGATGGTTACCACCACGTGCTTGTTGGTGTGTGGTGTTCCCAGACACAGGGCGATTGTGTGCGTGCTTGTAGCCCTTGAGCACGACAACACGACCCTTCGGAACGACCCTTGAGCACGTTGGGACGACTCCTTGTCAACGACAATACGACCCTTGAGAACGACTTTATGACTCTTGGTTAATATTATACCCAAGGGTCGTACCGTCGTGCTCAAGGGTCCTACCGTCGTGCTCAAGGATCATACCATCGTGCTCAAGGGTCGTACCGTCGTGCTCAAGGGTCGTACCATCGTGCCCAAGGATCGTACCGTCGTGCTCAAGGATCGTACCATCGTGCTCAAGGATCATACCATCGTGCCCAAGGATCGTACCGTCGTGCTCAAGGATCGTACCATCGTGCTCAAGGATCATACCATCGTGCTCAAGGATCGTACCGTCGTGCCCAAGGGTCGTACCATCGTGCTCAAGGATCGTACCATCGTGCTCAAGGATCGTACCGTCCTGCTCAAGGATCGTACCGTCCTGCTCAAGGATCGTACCGTCCTGCTCAAGGATCGTACCGTCCTGCTCAAGGATCGTACCGTCCTGCTCAAGGATCGTACCGTCGTGCTCAAGGATCGTACCGTCCTGCTCAAGGATCGTACCGTCCTGCTCAAGGATCATACCATCGTGCTCAAGGATCGTACCATCGTGCTCAAGGATCGTACCGTCCTGCTCAAGGATCGTACCGTCCTGCTCAAGGATCGTACCATCGTGCTCAAGGATCGTACCGTCCTGCTCAAGGATCATACCATCGTGCTCAAGGATCGTACCGTCCTGCTCAAGGATCGTACCATCGTGCTCAAGGATCGTACCATCGTGCTCAAGGATCGTACCGTCCTGCTCAAGGATCGTACCGTCCTGCTCAAGGATCGTACCATCGTGCTCAAGGATCGTACCATCGTGCTCAAGGATCGTACCGTCCTGCTCAAGGATCATACCATCGTGCTCAAGGATCGTACCATCGTGCTCAAGGATCGTACCATCGTGCTCAAGGATCGTACCGTCCTGCTCAAGGATCGTACCATCGTGCTCAAGGATCGTACCGTCCTGCTCAAGGATCGTACCATCGTGCTCAAGGATCGTACCATCGTGCTCAAGGATCGTACCATCGTGCTCAAGGATCGTACCGTCCTGCTCAAGGATCGTACCGTCCTGCTCAAGGATCGTACCATCGTGCTCAAGGATCGTACCGTCCTGCTCAAGGATCATACCATCGTGCTCAAGGATCGTACCGTCCTGCTCAAGGATCGTACCATCGTGCTCAAGGATCGTACCATCGTGCTCAAGGATCGTACCGTCCTGCTCAAGGATCGTACCGTCCTGCTCAAGGATCATACCATCGTGCTCAAGGATCGTACCATCGTGCTCAAGGATCGTACCATCGTGCTCAAGGATCGTACCGTCCTGCTCAAGGATCGTACCGTCCTGCTCAAGGATCGTACCATCGTGCTCAAGGATCGTACCATCGTGCTCAAGGATCGTACCGTCCTGCTCAAGGATCATACCATCGTGCTCAAGGATCGTACCATCGTGCTCAAGGATCGTACCATCGTGCTCAAGGATCGTACCGTCCTGCTCAAGGATCGTACCATCGTGCTCAAGGATCGTACCGTCGTGCTCAAGGATCGTACCGTCCTGCTCAAGGATCGTACCATCGTGCTCAAGGATCGTACCGTCGTGCTCAAGGATCGTACCGTCCTGCTCAAGGATCGTACCGTCGTGCTCAAGGATCGTACCGTCGTGCTCAAGGATCGTACCGTCGTGCCCAAGGATCGTACCGTCCTGCTCAAGGGTCATACCATCGTGCTCAAGGATCGTACCGTCCCGCTCAAAAGTCGTACTATCCCGCTCACTGGGTTACGTTAGCAAGGAAGTGAGGCTGAAAATTTGAAGTCTGAGGCTTGAAGTACAAATGTATCGTGTGTTAAAGGGGAAAAAAATCTTTCATTCCTTCTGGCAGAAGACAATTAACTGGACGCCAGCGTGAGAGGGTTTTTTGGGAGGTCATGCCTCACCCTGTAATGGTCTGCTGGTTGTTGCTGCTCCAGGCCCTTACCATCGGACAGGGGTCATTAAGGCCGTCGGCGTCGTTAGCTACATCATTAGAGGAAAATGAACCATCGCGAGTTGGCTGGTTGGCTGGCTAGGTTGCTAAGAAGAAGGGGAGGTGGTCATCAGCTGCCACAGGGGGGCGCGGAGCGGGCGGAGAGGCCCCATTGAGGTTATTAGGTTATAAACCAGCCAATTAGGGTCATGTTGGGTCATGCTGTACACCCTCTTCAGCTGTCCAGGGATAATTTCGAACCACTTTAAGACTCTCGTGATAATTATACACACACACCCCCTCTTAATTCGGGTGAATTTTTTTTTTTTTAGAATTCTAAGACCGTCAGAGTTCTCTCTCTCTCTCTCTCTCTCTCTCTCTCTCTCTCTCTCTCTCTCTCTCTCTCTCTCTCTCTCCTCATCAGATGTGTTGCTGTTGTTGTTGTTTTTTTTGTGTGTGTATGTGCATGAGGAGGGAGAGGGGAGAGGGGGGTCGTCGGATGCCTCATATCATGCACACACACACACACACACACACACACACACACACACACACACACACACACACACAGGTCACACACACACAGGTCACAGGTCACGTAGTGTGAGTCCACCTTGTGTTCGTGCACTGTCCTGTCAAGGTGTGAGGCTTGGTGTGGGTGTGTTCCATGTTTCTTTGCCGCTGTATCTCGACCTCCTTCCTCAAACTGGGTCACCCGTTGTGATACCATGTTGACCTTCTTAACCTCTGGGGCGACCTTCTTAACCTCTGGGGCACGAAGGGACGACCCCTTTGAACACGTCGTTACGACTCTTGAGTAGGACGGTACGACCTTTGAGTACGATGGTACGACCTTTGAGTACGACGATACGACCTTTGAGTAACACGATACGACCTTTGAGTACGACGGTACGACCTTTGAGTACGATGGTACGACCTTTGAGTACAACGGTACGACCTTTGAGTACGACGGTACGACCTTTGAGTACGATGGTACGACCTTTGAGTACAACGGTACGACCTTTGGGTACGACCTTTGACATGACCCTTTAAGGATCGGGTCAAAGGCCAGGCCATCATACCCATGGTTCGTACCGTCGTGCTCAAGAGGCGTATCGCCGTGTTCAAGGGGTTGTACCGTCGTGTTCAAGGGTCGCACCGTCGTGTTCAACGGTCGTATCGTCGTGTTCAACGGTCGTACCGTCGTGTTCAGTAGTTGTACCGTCGTGTTCAGTGGTCGTGCCGTCGTGTTCAGTGGTCGCTCCGCCGTGTTCAGTGGTTGTACCGCCGTGTTCAGTGGTCTTACCCTCTTGTTCAGTGGTCGTAGCGTCGTGTTCAGTGGTCGCACGGTCGTGTTCAGTGGACGTACCGTCTTGTTCAGTGGTCGTACCGTCGTGTTCAGTGGTCGAACCGCCGTGTTCAGTGGTCGTACCGCCGTGTTCAGTGGTCGTACCTCGGCGTTCAGTTGTCCTACCACTATGTCCAAGGATCATTCTGACGTGTTCAAGGACTTCAAGATCCACCATGTGTGTTCCGGTGGCCAATGATGTTTTCCCTCTAGCCCTCTGCCACCACGTCCCTCATCACTATCATCATTATCCACAAGGTCCCCCCAAAGACATAGTGGAGCACACTCACGTCCACCTATTATACACCATGAGGACATGGTCTTCTCGGTTCTGTGTTGAACAGCATCACCCACTATTCCCGAGACTCAATCCGAAAGCAAAAATGGGTATGTTTGAAGGAATAGTGGTTCCAACAATGTTGTATGGTTGCGAGGCGTGGGCTATGGATAGAGTTGTGCGCAGGAGGGTGGATGTGCTGGAAATGAGATGTTTGAGGACTCAACAGCGTCGCTCTTAGTATCATCCATCCTCACCTCATCCACCTGGACCTCATCCACCCTCACCTCAACCACTCACAGCAGGAGTAGAGAGTTCTGAGTCCATTGCAGACCACGGAGGCACATTGGGGCCAACGGTGGGAGGGAGGGACACCCTTCCTTTGTCACTCCCTTAGACCAAAAGGGTTCTGTTCCTCCGTCGTGGCAAGCAGGTGAACCTTCGCCTCCAGTCTCCGTTCATCTCGGGGTGACCACGAACGTCTTTGGTGAAAATTCTCTTAATTTCGTCTCGTCTGACGTCTGGAGACGTCTACAAGAATCCCCTCGTCAATGGGGGAAGGATGTCTCTGGCTGGGTTGGCTCTGGCTGTGAAGACATGGCCGGCTCTCCTGCCTTATCTGGGATTCGTACCCGGGTCCATGAGATTTATGGACCTCAGCGATAACCACTGCACCACGGAGGCTCTGTGCGTGTGTGTGTGTGTGTGTGTGGACGTCAATTAGAATGTACCTGTGAATGAAGAAGGAAAAAAACTACAGATAAATGAAGGAAGTGAAGAGACCTCTGGTGTTGTTGGGGGTCAAAGTCCAGAGGAAGAAGAGGAGGGGGAAGAGGAGGAAGAAGAAGAGAAGGAGGAGGAGGAGGAGAAATGGGAGACGCGTTTTCTTCCCAACACATGACAAGGTTAAGGTGAACGTTGGAGGGTCTGGCCCAGTGAGGAGGGGGGATGTGGCAGAGAAGAGTTGGTTGAGTACAGAGGAACATTACAAGATAACAGAGGGTTGAGATGGAGGAAGAGGAGGAGGTTGGACCATTTGTTATTCATGTACTGGAGGATAGGCTGAGGTAAGGCAAGTGTTGGGTAAGGAGAGAATGTCATATACTGGGGAGAAAAGTGAATATATATATATATATATATATATATATATATATATATATATATATATATATATATATATATATATATATATATATATATGTATGTGTGTGTGTGTGTGTGTATGTGCGTATGTGTGTGTGTGTGTGTGTGTGTATATGTATATATGTATGTACATTATCCCTGGGGATAGGAGTGAAAGAATACTTCCCACGTATTCCTCGCGTGTCGTAGAAAGCGACTAGAGGGGACGGGAGCGGGGGGCCGGAAATCCTCCCCTCCTTGTATTAACTTTCTAAAATGGGAAACAGAAGAAGGAGTCACGCGGGGAGTGATCATCCTCCTCGAAGGCTCAGAGTGGGGTGCCTAAATGTGTGTGGATGTAACCAAGATGTGAAAAAAGGAGAGATAGGTAGTATGTTTGAGGAAAGGAACCTGGATGTTTTGGCTCTGAGTGAAACGAAGCTCAAGGGTAAAGGGGAAGAGTGGTTTGGAAATGTCTGGGGAGTGAAGTCAGGGGTTAGTGAGAGGACAAGAGCAAGGGAAGGAGTAGCAATACTCCTGAAACAGGAGTTGTGGGAGTATGTGATAGAATGTAAGAAAGTAAATTCTCGATTAATATGGGTAAAATTGAAAGTTGATGGAGAGAGGTGGGTGATTATTGGTGCATATGCACCTGGGCATGAGAAGAAAGATCATGAGAGGCAAGTGTTTTGGGAGCAGCTAAATGAGTGTGTTAGCGGTTTTGATGCACGAGACCGGGTTATAGTGATGGGTGATTTGAATGCAAAGGTGAGTAATGTGGCAGTTGAGGGAATAATTGGTATGCATGGGGTGTTCAGTGTTGTAAATGGAAATGGTGAAGAGCTTGTAGATTTATGTGCTGAAAAAGGACTGATGATTGGGAATACCTGGTTTAAAAAGCGAGATATACATAAGTATACGTATGTAAGTAGGAGAGATGGCCAGAGAGCGTTATTGGATTACGTGTTAATTGACAGGCGTGCGAAAGAGAGACTTTTGGATGTTAATGTGCTGAGAGGTGCAACTGGAGGGATGTCTGATCATTATCTTGTGGAGGCTAAGGTGAAGATTAGTATGGGTTTTCAGAAAAGAGGAGTGAATGTTGGGGTGAAGAAGGTGGTGAGAGTAAGTGAGCTTGGGAAGGAGACCTGTGTGGGGAAGTACCAGGAGAGACTGTGTACAGAATGGAAAAAGGTGAGAACAATGGAAGTAAGGGGAGTGGGGGAGGAATGGGATGTATTTAGGGAATCAGTGATGGATTGCGCAAAAGATGCTTGTGGCATGAGAAGAGTGGGAGGTGGGCGGTTTAGAAAGGGTAGTGAGTGGTGGGATGAAGAAGTAAGAGTATTAGTGAAAGAGAAGAGAGAGGCATTTGGACGATTTTTGCAGGGAAAAAATGCAATTGAGTGGGAGAAGTATAAAAGAAAGAGACAGGAGGTCAAGAGAAAGGTGCAAGAGGTGAAAAAAAGGGCAAATGAGAGTTGGGGTGAGAGACTATCAGTAAATTTTAGGGAGAATAAAAAGATGTTCTGGAAGGAGGTAAATAGGGTGCGTAAGACAAGGGAGCAAATGGGAACTTCAGTGAAGGGCGTAAATGGGGAGGTGATAACAAGTAGCGGTGATGTGAGAAGGAGATGGAATGAGTATTTTGAAGGTTTGTTGAATGTGTCTGATGACAGAGTGGCAGATATAGGGTGTTTTGGTCGAGGTGGTGTGCAAAGTGAGAGGGTTAGGGAAAATGATTTGGTAAACAGAGAAGAGGTAGTAAAAGCTTTGCGGAAGATGAAAGCCGGCAAGGCAGCAGGTTTGGATGGTATTGCAGTGGAATTTATTAAAAAAGGGGGTGACTGTATTGTTGACTGGTTGGTAAGGTTATTTAATGTATGTATGACTCATGGTGAGGTGCCTGAGGATTGGCGGAATGCGTGCATAGTGCCATTGTACAAAGGCAAAGGGGATAAGAGTGAGTGCTCAAATTACAGAGGTATAAGTTTGTTGAGTATTCCTGGTAAATTATATGGGAGGGTATTGATTGAGAGGGTGAAGGCATGTACAGAGCATCAGATTGGGGAAGAGCAGTGCGGTTTCAGAAGTGGTAGAGGATGTGTGGATCAGGTGTTTGCTTTGAAGAATGTATGTGAGAAATACTTAGAAAAGCAAATGGATTTGTATGTAGCATTTATGGATCTGGAGAAGGCATATGATAGAGTTGATAGAGATGCTATGTGGAAGGTATTAAGAATATATGGTGTGGGAGGCAAGTTGCTAGAAGCAGTGAAAAGTTTTTATCGAGGATGTAAGGCATGTGTACGTGTAGGAAGAGAGGAAAGTGATTGGTTCTCAGTGAATGTAGGTTTGCGGCAGGGGTGTGTGATGTCTCCATGGTTGTTTAATTTGTTTATGGATGGGGTTGTAAGGGAGGTAAATGCAAGAGTCCTGGAAAGAGGGGCAAGTATGAAGTCTGTTGGGGATGAGAGAGCTTGGGAAGTGAGTCAGTTGTTGTTCGCTGATGATACAGCGCTGGTGGCTGATTCATGTGAGAAACTGCAGAAGCTGGTGACTGAGTTTGGTAAAGTGTGTGGAAGAAGAAAGTTGAGAGTAAATGTGAATAAGAGCAAGGTTATTAGGTACAGTAGGGGTGAGGGTCAAGTCAATTGGGAGGTGAGTTTGAATGGAGAAAAACTGGAGGAAGTGAAGTGTTTTAGATATCTGGGAGTGGATCTGTCAGCGGATGGAACCATGGAAGCGGAAGTGGATCATAGGGTGGGGGAGGGGGCGAAAATTTTGGGAGCCTTGAAAAATGTGTGGAAGTCGAGAACATTATCTCGGAAAGCAAAAATGGGTATGTTTGAGGGAATAGTGGTTCCAACAATGTTGTATGGTTGCGAGGCGTGGGCTATGGATAGAGTTGTGCGCAGGAGGATGGATGTGCTGGAAATGAGATGTTTGAGGACAATGTGTGGTGTGAGGTGGTTTGATCGAGTAAGTAACGTAAGGGTAAGAGAGATGTGTGGAAATAAAAAGAGCGTGGTTGAGAGAGCAGAAGAGGGTGTTTTGAAATGGTTTGGGCACATGGAGAGAATGAGTGAGGAGAGATTGACCAAGAGGATATATGTGTCGGAGGTGGAGGGAACGAGGAGAAGTGGGAGACCAAATTGGAGGTGGAAAGATGGAGTGAAAAAGATTTTGTGTGATCGGGGCCTGAACATGCAGGAGGGTGAAAGGAGGGCAAGAAATAGAGTGAATTGGAGTCATGTGGTATACAGGGGTTGACGTGCTGTCAGTGGATTGAAGCAAGGCATGTGAAGCGTCTGGGGTAAACCATGGAAAGCTGTGTAGGTGTGTATATTTGCGTGTGTGGACGTGTGTATGTGCGTGTGTATGGGGGGGGGGGGTTGGGCCATTTCTTTCGTCTGTTTCCTTGCGCTACCTCGCAAACGCGGGAGACAGCGACAAAGTATAAAAAAAAAAAAAAAAAAAAAATATATATATATGTATTGGTATAGTAAGTTGGTTCAGTATTACTCAAACTCATGTGACTGTATGACTGGCTACAGTTATCAAATCACACGCGTAGACTATAATTACCTTTAACCTTACATCATTAATGCTTTATTCGACACGAAACGTGAAAGGATGATAATGATGACAATGCTGGGATTTTTATTTTTATTACAGTGGTCATTTTTGAAATAGCTTTATTTTACAGTCGACGAGATACAGTGTAGGTTAGAAGGGGCCCAGCAGTGTTGCTAGGGGAAGTGTGTGTGTGTATGTGTGTGTGTGTGTGTGTGTGTGTGTGTGCGCCACACAAAAGGCCAGGCTGCTGGCGTACCGGAGGGCACGGGGTCATGGTCGCGCCCTGGCTGGATGCTCCTCCTCCATCTTGAGTAACTCTTGATGGCGTTGGATTCTACACTGACCATGGTTTGTGGACGACGCCCAGGTTGTGAGGGACGTGATGGCCGGTAACCTCGAAGTATGAGGACGTAGTGAGGAGGAGTTCCGTCCAGTGTCCACGACCCAGTACGTAGTGAGGAAGAGTTCCCGGCCAGTGTCCACAACCCAGTACGTAGTGATGAGGAGTTCCGGCCAGTGTCCACAACCCAGTACGTAGTGAGGAAGAGTTCCGGCCAGTGTCCACAACCCAGTACGTAGTGATGAGGAGTTCCCGGCCAGTGTCCACGACCCAGCACGTAGTGAGGAGGAGTTCCCGGCCAGTGTCCACGACCCAGTACGTAGTGAGGAGGAGTTCCAGCCAGTGTCCACGACCCAGTACGTAGTGAGGAAGAGTTCCGGCCAGTGTCCACAACCCAGTACGTAGTGAGGAGGAGTTCCCGGCCAGTGTCCACGACCCAGTACGTAGTGAGGAGGAGTTCCAGCCAGTGTCCACGACCCAGTACGTAGTGAGGAGGAGTTCCCGGCCAGTGTGAGGGTCAAACACCCACGACCCAGTGAAGGTCATCCCACCAAGATGTATGGTTGAGACACGGCCAGTGGAAAGCCTAGTGGGTCACTGCCGTCGTCACACAGACGTGTTGCAGGCGAGGACTGGGTGGTGAGTGAAGGTGGGTGATGGAGGACACGGGGGTGTGTGTGAGTGTGGGGGTAGGTCACCATCCTTGACCCCCGCAACACCCACCACTTGGTCAAGGAGACCAGTAGCCCACCACCCACAGCATCTGTCCCGAACACTTTGAGTCAGGTTTACAAAACAAAACCTTGGATAATTTGGGTTTAATGTCACATTTCTTTCTCTTTTAACAGGTTTACAAAAGAAAACCTTGGATAATTAGGGTTTAATGTCACATTTCTTTCTCTTTTGACACGACAGGTGACGAGACAAATCCTTTTTATGTGTCTGTCATGAAGCAAAAGCGAGAAATTACGAAATGTATATATATATATATATATATATATATATATATATATATATATATATATATATATATATGTATATATATACATTAACTCAAAAGTGATTGAAAAGTATGAATTAAATTCCATGTAAAAGTGATCCTGCGTTACATCCCAGACGATAAAACATGAGATTTTTAATTATACTTCTTATTACACTGACACAGCATTTTAACCATCGCAATTGTCATTAAAGATAATGGTAAAAATAGGCTAATATTGTGTCAGTTCTTCCGTGAAAACCTTATTTTTTTCCCCCCACCCTCCGCCCTGCGCGCGCTGCTGCTGGAGCAAAATATATATACACAGTGTCTGGTGATGCTGGTGAGTTAATGACGTATTACAGATGTGGCGTTCCCACTCACAACATGAACTCGCCCCTGCCACCTTGATAAAGATCCCTGTATGCTAATCTTGTATGCTAATCCTGTATGCTAATCCTGTATGCTGATCCTGTATGCTAATCCTGTATGCTAATCCTGTATGCTGATCCTGTATGCTGATCCTGTATGCTGATCCTGTATGCTAATCCTGTATGCTGATCCTGTATGCTAATCCTGTATGCTAATCCTGTATGCTGATCCTGTATGCTAATCCTGTATGCTGATCCTGTATGCTGATCCTGTATGCTGATCCTGTATGCTAATCCTGTATGCTGATCCTGTATGCTAATCCTGTATGCTAATCCTGTATGCTGATCCTGTATGCTGATCCTGTATGCTTAATCATGTATGCTTATCTGTAGGCTAATATGTATGCTGATCCTGTATGCTAATATGTATCTGATCCTGTATGCTAATCCTGTGTGCTAATCCTGTATGCTAATCCTGTATGCTGATCCTGTATGCTAATCTGTATGCTGATTCCTGTATGCTCTATGTATGCTGATCCTGTATGCCTGATCCTGTATGACTAGATCCTCGTATGCTAATCATGTATGCTAGTCCTGTATGCTAATCCTGTACTGCTAATCATGTATGCTAATCCTGTAGCTAATCATGTATGCAATCTGTATGCAATCCTGTATGCTGATCCTGTATGCTAATCCTGTATGCTGATCCTGTATGCAAATCCTGTATGCTAATCCTGTATGCTAATCTGGTAATGCTTATCCTGTATGCTAATCTGTATGCTAATCCTGTATGCTAATCATGTATGCTAATCCTGTATGCTAATCCTGTATGCTAATCCTGTATGCTAATCATGTATGCTAATCCTGTATGCTGATCCTGTATGCTGATCCTGTATGCTAATCCTGTATGCTAATCATGTATGCTAATCATGTATGCTAATCCTGTATGCTAATCATGTATGCTAATCCTGTATGCTAATCATGTATGCTAATCCTGTATGCAAATCCTGTATGCTAATCCTGTATGCTAATCATGTATGCTGATCCTGTATGCAAATCCTGTATGCTAATCCTGTATGCTAATCATGTATGCTAATCCTGTATGCTAATCATGTATGCTAATCCTGTATGCTAATCATGTATGCTAATCCTGTATGCTGATCCTGTATGCTGATCCTGTATGCTAATCCTGTATGCTAATCCTGTATGCTAATCATGTATGCTAATCCTGTATGCTAATCATGTATGCTAATCCTGTATGCTAATCCTGTATGCTAATCATGTATGCTAATCATGTATGCTAATCATGTATGCTGATCCTGTATGCTAATCATGTATGCTAATCCTGTATGCTAATCATGTATGCTAATCCTGTATGCAAATCTTGTATGCTAATCATGTATGCTAATCCTGTATGCTAATCATGTATGCTGATCCTGTATGCTAATCATGTATGCTAATCCTGTATGCTAATCCTGTATGCTAATCCTGTATGCTAATCATGTATGCTAATCCTGTATGCTAATCATGTATGCTAATCCTGTATGCTAATCTTGTATGCTGATCCTGTATGCTAATCCTGTATGCTAATCCTGTATACTAATCCTGTATGCTAATCCTGTATGCTAATCCTGTATGCTAATCCTGTATGCTAATCCTGTATGCTAATCCTGTATGCTGATCCTGTATGCTAATCCTGTATGCTAATCCTGTATGCTAATCCTGTATGCTAATCATGTATGCTGATCCTGTATGCTAATCCTGTATGCTAATCATGTATGCTAATCCTGTATGCTAATCCTGTATGCTGATCCTGTATGCTAATCATGTATGCTGATCCTGTATGCTGATCCTGTATGCTAATCTTGTATGCTAATCTTGTATGCTAATCCTGTATGCTAATCCTGTATGCTAATCCTGTATGCTAATCCTGTATGCTAATCTTGTATGCTGATCCTGTATGCTAATCTTGTATGCTAATCTTGTATGCTAATCCTGTATGCTGATCCTGTATGCTAATCCTGTATACTCGAGGAATTATTCCCAATATTAGAATATTGAGAGCCGGGGATGGAAACCCTCCCCTCCAGTTTATTCATTTTCCAAAAGAAGGAACAGAGAAGAGGGCCAAGTGAGGATATTCCCTCTAAGGCCCAGTCCTCTGTTCTTGACGCTACCTCTGTAACGCGGGAAATGGCGAATATGTATGGAGGGGGAATTAAGATATATATTGTTGTAAACTCGTCTGACATGTGACCACATCATGACCTGAAAGAGAGTGACCTTTTGACCGTAAAATAGGTCAATTGAAGATGAAGTCTAAACAAAGAGCAAAAAGGAAGTGGATTGACCCTACGGAATATGAGACTTGACCCACTTGTGACCCTCTTTGGGGGTCAAGTGGGTCAGCGGTGTGACCTCCGAGACCCATCATGACCTTACATTTGTTCAGTTCACCTCTCCTCTGAGTGACCCCCTACTGACCTTTTCGAGATCCACCGGCCAGTTCCCCCAAGTTTGCCGCCACATTACGAGACATGGTAGGGAGCCAGACCGCTCGAGAGTTAATATTTGATATTGGCTTCCAGCGCTTAGATCACCAAGATATTCCAAGGACTGGCAGATATTCCCAGTATATCCCTAATATTCTCAGCATATGGTAGATATTCCCAGTATATCCCTAATATTCCTAGCATATGGTAGATATTCCCAGTATATCCCTAATATTCCCAGCATATGGTAGATATTCCCAGTATATCCCTAATATTCTCTGCATACGGCAGATATTCCCAGTATATCCCTAATATTCCCAGCATATGGTAGATATTCCCGGTATATCCCTAATATTCTCAGCATATGGTAGATATTCCCAGTATATCCCTAATATTCCCAGCATATGGTAGATATTCCTAGTATATCCCTAATATTCCCAGCATATGGTAGATATTCCCAGTATATCCCTAATATTCCCAGCATATGGTAGATATTCCCAGTATATCCCTAATATTCCCAGCATATGGTAGATATTCCCAGTATATCCCTAATATTCCCAGCATATGGTAGATATTCCCAGTATATCCCTAATATTCCCAGCATATGGTAGATATTCCCAGTATATCCCTAATATTCCCAGCATATGGTAGATATTCCCAGTATATCCCTAATATTCTCAGCTTATGGCAGATATTCCCAGTATATCCCTAATATTCCCAGCATATGGTAGATATTCCCAGTATATCCCTAATATTCCCAGCATATGGTAGATATTCCCAGTATATCCCTAATATTCTCAGCATATGGTAGATATTCCCAGTATATCCCTAATATTCCCAGCATATGGTAGATATTCCCGGTATATCCCTAATATTCCCAGCATATGGTAGATATTCCCAGTATATCCCTAATATTCCCAGCATATGGTAGATATTCCCAGTATATCCCTAATATTCTCAGCATATGGTAGATATTCCCGGTATATCCCTAATATTCCCAGCATATGGTAGATATTCCCAGTATATCCCTAATATTCTCAGCATATGGTAGATATTCCCGGTATATCCCTAATATTCCCAGCATATGGTAGATATTCCCAGTATATCCCTAATATTCCCAGCATATGGTAGATATTCTCAGTATATCCCTAATATTCCCAGCATATGGTAGATATTCCCAGTATATCCCTAATATTCCCAGCATATGGTAGATATTCCTAGTATATCCCTAATATTCCCAGCATATGGTAGATATTCCCAGTATATCCCTAATATTCCCAGCATATGGTAGATATTCCTAGTATATCCCTAATATTCCCAGCATATGGTAGATATTCCCAGTATATCCCTAATATTCCCAGCATATGGTAGATATTCCCAGCGTATATAAGATATTCCCAATATATATAAGGACACACAGATACACATACACTAACGTACACGGAAACACACACACACACACACACACACACACACACACACACACACACACACACACACACACACACGAATGATCTAAATTCACGCATCAAAGGAATTCGAGTCGCTTCAGTCGACGAACTGGTGTACGAAAGAACGACAGTGTTCAATTGATCACACATGGCGGACGTTGACGTGAACACCTAGGCCTGCTGTGGGCACTTTAAGCATTTTGCTTCTCATAGGACGAATTCCGTCCCTTTAGTGTGTAGTGTGTTTTGAACATGTTCACCCAGACCATCCCTCGTGTGTAGTGTGTTTTGAACATGTTCATCCAGACCATCCCTGGTGTGTAGTGTGTTTTGAACATGTTCATCCAGACTATCCCTCGTGTGTAGTGTGTTTTGAACATGTTCATCCAGACTATCCCTGGTGTGTAGTGTGTTTTGAACGTGTTCATCCAGACCATCCCTAGTGTGTAGTGTGTTTTGAACATGTTCATCCTGGGGAGCTTCCCAACCCGTAGATCTCAAGTCCAATGCTAAGCAGGGCGTCTCACTTCCCCAGCTGCTGTACTGCAGCGCAGCGGCGGAAGGCAGGACCGGACGCAGCGTACGCACTCACTTCCCCTCGAGGTTTACGCTTAGCGTCGTCCTGTGCGTACGAGCCAATCTTTCTCTTCTCCTCTTTTTTTATATACACGTTCAGCTAGCCACAGGTTATGGTACGTGTGTGTGTGTGTGTGTGTGTGGCTAGAAAAGAGACGTGATAGTGTGGGAGAGTCACGGAGACGAGAGGCTAAAGGGGGGGGAGAGAGAGAGAGAGAGAGAGAGAGAGAGAGAGAGAGAGAGAGAGAGAGATTCAAGGTAGTGGAGGAAGGAAGGAAGGAAGAAAGGTCATAATAAGGGTAATATGGTGGAGGGACGTGTCTGGTGCCCAACTCGGCTAAACTCTTTTCATATCGGTGTCATTAAACAGTAATTGGTCTCGAGTTTCGAGTCCAGACGCGTAATATATATATATATGAGTCTCGTAAGTTAGAAAAAGAGGTGAAGTCTTTATGCAAATTGGAGGAGCAGAGCCGGTCATCTACGTGGTGATATTAGTTGGACCATATCGCTTTTTTTTCTCTCTTCTCCCAAAGTGATGTAAGGAAGTTCGTTTATAACGCCGTCCCCAAAAAAAAAAAAAACACTTTTGTAGGGAAATTACCGGAGACGAGGAAGCCAATATTTTTTTTTTTTTAGGAATGACGTGTTTGTTCGTCGGTGTCCAGATGGTGTGGGAGAGAGAGAGAGAGAGAGAGAGAGAGAGAGAGAGAGAGAGAGAGAGAGAGAGAGAGAGAGCACTGGGTATTCACCGAGTCCGAAAAGTTTCCATAAGAGGATCAAGAGGTGTTTTCCCCCCCCAGTCTCTGGGTCGCATTGCCATAGGATCAGAACAGGTAGGTATCAGGGTCTCTGGGAGATACGGGGGGTTCGCGAGGTCGAGTGGAGGCAAGACACTGCCGATATGTGGAAACCTGGAGACTTGACACTGGTTGACCAGGGGTGGGTGAACGTGGGTTGGTGAGGGAGAAGTGTCGACGTCTTGGGTACGTATAGACAGGGTCGAGTTGTTTACAGTCACGACATTAGGATAATCTTATGCCAGTGGTATCCATCCGGGATGAGAGAGAGAGAGAGAGAGAGAGAGAGAGAGAGAGAGAGAGAGAGAGAGTCGTGCTCAGTGGTCGTAACGTCATGCTCAAGGGTCGTACTTTCGTGCTTGGGGGTCGTGCCTTCGTACTCAAAGGGTCGTACCTTCGTGCTCATGGGTCGTACCTTCGTGCTCATTGGTCGTACCTATGTGTTTAAGGGTCGTGCCTTCTTGCTCAAGGGTCGTACCATCGTACTCAAGGGGTCGTACGTTCGTGCTCAGGATCGAAAAAAAAAAGAAAGAAATAATAATGACTAAATCAAAAAGTTGTATATTGATCAAACTAAGGCTGACTGATGGTTAAGGAAAATAGAAATTCATAAAGCAATTTAGTGATAATTTATCCAGGAAAGAAGAAGGCAAAAGAGAAGGACAGGAATTGAAATAATGAAACTTAGAGGAACAAGGCCACGAGACAGTTTCATGAGATCATTTTCAGAATTCCCAGACTACGAGGGGCGTGATGAGAGAGAGAGAGAGAGAGAGAGAGAGAGAGAGAGAGAGAGAGAGAGAGAGAGAGAGAGAGAGAGAGCAGAAGTAACCGGAGCTGAGGGACATATATCTGCTCCCCAAAGCTGGTGCTGTGGAGGACAAAGAAAATAAAAAGGACGTGGAGAGAGATACAGAGTAAAAAAATAAAAGAGAGAAATAGAAAGAGAGAATGAGAGAACAGAAGAATTGGACATGGGGAAAGAGGGGAAGGAGGGAGTCTAGATTGAGGGGAGGGGAAGGGAGGGGGGGGTTTAGGGTAGATGCATTGTGCAGTGACCATCATACGTTACAGTGAAAGTTTGAGTTGCAGCCACTGTTTGGGTGTGTCACATTCGATACACTGAAACGTGGGAGTAGCGATGCTGTTTCCTGTGTGGCGGGGTACCGTCGGGAATGGATGAAGGCAAGCAAGTATGGATATGCACACGTGTATATATATATGTCTGTGTATGTGTATGTATATGTGTATATACTGATATGTGTATGTATGTATATGTACATGTACATGTATATGTACATGTATGTGCGGTTTCAGAAGTGGTAGAGGATGTGTGGATCAGGTGTTTGCTTTGAAGAATGTATGTGAGAAATACTTAGAAAAGCAAATGGATTTGTATGTAGCATTTATGGATCTGGAGAAGGCATATGATAGAGTTGATAGAGATGCTCTGTGGAAGGTATTAAGAATATATGGTGTGGGAGGCAAGTTGTTAGAAGCAGTGAAAAGTTTTTATCGAGGATGTAAGGCATGTGTACGTGTAGGAAGAGAGGAAAGTGATTGGTTCTCAGTGAATGTAGGTTTGCGGCAGGGGTGTGTGATGTCTCCATGGTTGTTTAATTTGTTTATGGATGGGGTTGTTAGGGAGGTAAATGCAAGAGTCCTGGAAAGAGGGGCAAGTATGAAGTCTGTTGGGGATGAGAGAGCTTGGGAAGTGAGTCAGTTGTTGTTCGCTGATGATACAGCGCTGGTGGCTGATTCATGTGAGAAACTGCAGAAGCTGGTGACTGAGTTTGGTAAAGTGTGTGGAAGAAGAAAGTTGAGAGTAAATGTGAATAAGAGCAAGGTTATTAGGTACAGTAGGGGTGAGGGTCAAGTCAATTGGGAGGTGAGTTTGAATGGAGAAAAACTGGAGGAAGTGAAGTGTTTTAGATATCTGGGAGTGGATCTGTCAGCGGATGGAACCATGGAAGCGGAAGTGGATCATAGGATGGGGGAGGGGGCGAAAATTTTGGGAGCCTTGAAAAATGTGTGGAAGTCGAGAACATTATCTCGGAAAGCAAAAATGGGTATGTTTGAGGGAATAGTGGTTCCAACAATGTTGTATGGTTGCGAGGCGTGGGCTATGGATAGAGATGTGCGCAGGAGGATGGATGTGCTGGAAATGAGATGTTTGAGGACAATGTGTGGTGTGAGGTGGTTTGATCGAGTAAGTAACGTAAGGGTAAGAGAGATGTGTGGAAATAAAAAGAGCGTGGTTGAGAGAGCAGAAGAGGGTGTTTTGAAATGGTTTGGGCACATGGAGAGAATGAGTGAGGAGAGATTGACCAAGAGGATATATGTGTCGGAGGTGGAGGGAACGAGGAGAAGAGGGAGACCAAATTGGAGGTGGAAAGATGGAGTGAAAAAGATTTTGTGTGATCGGGGCCTGAACATGCAGGAGGGTGAAAGGAGGGCAAGAAATAGAGTGAATTGGAGTCATGTGGTATACAGGGGTTGACGTGCTGTCAGTGGATTGAAGCAAGGCATGTGAAGCGTCTGGGGTAAACCATGGAAAGCTGTGTAGGTATGTATATTTGCGTGTGTGGACGTGTGTATGTACATGTGTATGGGGGGGGGGGTTGGGCCATTTCTTTCGTCTGTTTCCTTGCGCTACCTCGCAAACGCGGGAGACAGCGACAAAGTATAAAAAAAAAAAAAAAAAAAAAAAAAAAAAAAATATGTATTCTGTCTGCGACTTATTTCATCGTTCTAATGTATATTGATGTATATTGCTTATGTGATGGATATGCTAAATCCCCATTTAGTTTATCTTTATAATCTTAATCTTTTTCTTAGAGGGTCACTGATGCATGTAGTATTTACTTAAAGAGTTAAGTGGAGGCTGGTAATTCGTGGTACGCGTTCGTTTGTGGTGTACATGGTAACCTTAAGCGAACTGGTTCTTGCTGGTGGTAAGGCACCATGAGTATGATAGAGACCATAGGTATCATAGAAGACTCCGAGTATGATAGAGACCACAGGTATGATAGAAGACTCCGAGTATGATGGAGACCACAGGCATGATAGAGACCACAGGTATGATAGAGACCACAGGCATGATAGAGACCACAGGCATGATAGAGACCACAGGCATGATAGAGACCACAGGCATGATAGAGACCACAGGTATGATAGAGACCACAGGCATGATAGAAGACTCCGAGTATGATAGAGACCACAGGCATGATAGAGACCACAGGTATGATAGAGACCACAGGCATGATAGAGACCACAGGTATGATAGAGACCACAGGCATGATAGAGACCACAGAAGTGATAGAGACCACAGAAGTGATAGAGACCACAGAAGTGATAGAGACCACAGAAGTGATAGAGACCACAGGTATAATAGAGACCACAGGCATGATAGAGACCACAGGTATGATAGAAGAGTCCGAGTATGATAGAGACCGCGGGTATAACAGACCGCATGTATGATAGAGAGAACATGCATGATAGACGCCACCGTCATGATAGGTACCATGGGTATGATGGGAAGTAAGGGAGAAGTTAGCATCAGTGTTGGCGATGGTAGTGGTGGTGGTGGGGCAGTGATGGTCATGGTGTTGGTGGAGTGTTGGTGGTGGTGCCTGATGGGTGTCCATGTTGGAGATTGGTGGTGATGTCGCCCTTAGCGTGGCGGTCACCGTAGAACACCTGGTCAGGTGTCTCCAGCGGGAGAGCGCCTGGAGGTTGAGTTCCATTTGGTGGTGAAGACCACGCAAGGAACTTTTGCGAGGAGCAGCAGTTGGCCCTCCCGCCTCCAGCCAGGAGGAGGAGGAGGAGGAGGAGGAGGAGAGGAAGGAGGAGAGGAAGGAGGAGGAGGAGGAGGAGGAGCGCCTGAATGACCCCGGTCATGGTGAGGTGTGGCAGACTGGGTGATCCCTTATGGTCATGTGGAGGTGCAGGAGGAATTGTACGGGGTCTGGTAGTGACAGACTTCTTAGAGGAGGAGGAGGAGGAGGAGAAGGAGGAGGAGGAGGAGAAGAAGGAGGAGAAGAAGAAGAAGAAGAAGAAGAAGAAGAAGAAGAAGAAGAAGAAGGAGGAGGAGGAGGAGGAGAAGAAGAAGAAGAAGAAGAAGAAGAAGAAGAAGAAGAAGAAGAAGAAGAAGAAGAAGAAGAAGAAGAAGAAGAAGAAAAAAAAGGAGGAGGAGAAGAAGAAGAAGAAGAAGGAGAAGCACAAGAAGAAGAAGAAGGAGGAGGAGGAAGAGGAGAAAGAGGCTGAGGGAGGGAGGAGGCGCCTCTCCCGGCCTCCTCACACCTGCCCCGGAGGGTGAAGGAGAGTTGAGGATGTAGCAGCAGCCGCCCTTTGGACGACCAAGGTACTGGAAGGAAGGCCGGGGAGGTGATCACCCCTACCTGTGTGGGTCGTCGAAGTTCGTCTTGGAGAATTCCTTTCGCAGACTGACCCGTGATGAGCCCCAGCGGCCCATTGTAGGACGCCACTCCATCCTCCTGGTAAACGGAGATTTCTTTTTTCGAGTTCTTTTGGAGGGAAGGATCCTTGATGGAGTCCTGCTGAGCTGGGGGAGTTCTTTTGGAGGGAAGGATCCTTGATGGAGTCCTGCTGAGCTGGGGGAGTTCTTTTGGAGGGAAGGATCCTTGATGGAGTCCTGCTGAGCTGGGGGAGTTCTTTTGGAGGGAAGGATCCTTGATGGAGTCCTGCTGAGCTGAGGGAGTTCTTTTGGAGGGAAGGATCCTTGATGGAGTCCTGCTGAGCTGAGGGAGTTCTTTTGGAGGGAAGGATCCTTGATGGAGTCCTGCTGAGCTGGGGGAGTTCTTTTGGAGGGAAGGATCCTTGATGGAGTCCTGCTGAGCTGGGGGAGTTCTTTTGGAGGGAAGGATCCTTGATGGAGTCCTGCTGAGATGAGTGAGTTCTTTTGGAGGGAAGGATCCTTGATGGAGTCCTGCTGAGCTGGAGAGATCCTTCGTAGATCCTCGGGAGATGGAGCCTCTTGAGTGAAGGACTTCGAGTGAAGGATTCTCGACGACGGGTTTTCCAGTGGGGTACTGGGAGTGTAGGAGGCCTCATGGGATCCTGCAAGTTTTGGAGGTGAGGGGAGGTGTTCCAGGTGGAGCCTGGGAAGGGAAGGTAGGATCCCTTGCAAAACCCCCTGCATACGTAAGTCCTCAATTGGAGTCCTTGAGAAGGATAGGATCTCTGCTGGAGGAGGAGGAGGAGGAGGAGCGATCCACGAGGGAGCCTCGGCGAGTGAAGGATCCCTCGAAGGATCCTTACATGCCGACGATGCCCGGTGGAAGGAGTCCTGCAGGAAGTGGAAGAGGAGGAGGTGGAGGAGGAGGAGGAGAACCGACCTCTCCACTCCTCTCCTCCCCACCCGCCAGCTCCACAGGTGGATGATCCTTTAGTGGAGGCTCCCGCAGGTGGAGGTGGGGTCCTCCCCCCCCCCCCCCACCGGAGGCTCCTCCACCTGCCGGGGAGTGGGTGAGGTGGGTGGGGGGAGGGGGAGGGGGAGAGGACTGGGCGGAGTTGCCGACCAGAGATCAATACATGAAGACCTGCCTCCCCTCCCCCCCCCCCCCCTTTTCGCCCGCACACCACCTTCACCGCTGTCGCCACGTACTGTTACTGGGTCACCAGGTCATCTACCACAGTTACTGGGTCACCAGGTCATCTACCACAGTTACTGGGTCACCAGGTCATCTACCACAATTACTGGGTCACCAGGTCATCTACCACAGTTACTGGGTCACCAGGTCATCTATCACAGGTACTGGGTCACCAGGTCATCTACCACAGTTACTGGGTCACCAGGTCATCTACCACAGGTACTGGGTCACCAGGTCATCTACCTCTGGTACTGGGTCACCAGGTCATCTACCACAGTTACTGGGTCACCAGGTCATCTACCACAGTTACTGGGTCATCAGGTCATCTACCACAGTTACTGGGTCATCAGGTCATCTACCACAGTTACTGGGTCATCTGGTCATCTACCACAGTTACTGGGTCACCAGGTCATCTACCACAGTTACTGGGTCACCAGGTCATCTACCACAGTTACTGGGTCATCAGGTCATCTACCACAGTTACTGGGTCATCTGGTCATCTACCACAGTTACTGGGTCACCAGGTCATCTACCACAGTTACTGGGTCACCAGGTCATCTACCACAGTTACTGGGTCATCAGGTCATCTACCACAGTTACTGGGTCATCTGGTCATCTACCACAGTTACTGGGTCACCAGGTCATCTACCACAGTTACTGGGTCACCAGGTCATCTACCACAGTTACTGGGTCACCAGGTCATCTACCACAGTTACTGGGTCACCAGGTCATCTACCACAGTTACTGGGTCATCAGGTCATCTACCACAGTTACTGGGTCATCTGGTCATCTACCACAGTTACTGGGTCACCAGGTCATCTACCACAGTTACTGGGTCACCAGGTCATCTACCACAGTTACTGGGTCATCAGGTCATCTACCACAGTTACTGGGTCATCTGGTCATCTACCACAGTTACTGGGTCACCAGGTCATCTACCACAGTTACTGGGTCACCAGGTCATCTACCACAGTTACTGGGTCACCAGGTCATCTACCACAGTTACTGGGTCACCAGGTCATCTACCACAGGTACTGGGTCACCAGGTCATCTACCACAGTTACTGGGTCACCAGGTCATCTACCACAGTTACTGGGTCATCAGGTCATCTACCACAGTTACTGGGTCATCTGGTCATCTACCACAATTACTGGGTCATCAGGTCATCTACCACAATTACTGGGGTCATCGGGTCATCTACCACAGGTACTGGGTATCAGGTCATCTACCACATCAGTCTACAATGTTACATATTTGGTCACCAAGATAGACAGTTATAAACAGGTAGATGGATCATGACCATTCATGACAGTCGCATGACAGTCCCATGACAGTGACACCCTCATGGCCACTTATGACAGTTGCATGACAGTCCCATGACAGTTGTATGTGTCAGTGACACCCTCATGGCCACTTCTGACAGTCACATGACAGTCGCATGTGACAGTGACACCTTCTTGACCACTTATGACAGTCACATGACAGTCGCATGTGACAGTGACACCCTCATGGCCACTTATGACAGTCACATGACAGTCGCATGTGACAGTGACACCCTCATGGCCACTTATGACAGTTACATGACAGTCGCATGTGACAGTGACACCTTCATGACCACTTATGACAGTCACATGACAGTCGCATGTGACAGTGACACCCTCATGACCACTTATGACAGTCACATGACAGTCGCATGTGACAGTGACACCCTCATGACCACTTATGACAGTCACATGACAGTCGCATGTGACAGTGACACCCTCATGACCACTTATGACAGTCACATGACAGTCGCATGTGACAGTGACACCCTCATGGCCACTTATGACAGTCACATGACAGTCGCATGTGACAGTGACACCCTCATGGCCACTTATGACAGTCACATGACAGTCGCATGTGACAGTGACACCTTCATGACCACTTATGACAGTCACATGACAGTCGCATGTGACAGTGACACCCTCATGGCCACTTATGACAGTCACATGACAGTCGCATGTGACAGTGACACCCTCATGACCACTCATGACAGTCACATGACAGTCGCATGTGACAGTGACACCCTCATGGCCACTTATGACAGTCGCATGACAGTCGTATGACAGTCGCATCTGACAGTTACACACGCTCATGACAGATCACAGAGACGCGTTGTACCACGGTGAACCAGGTCACCAGGAGAACCAGGTCACCAGAACTAGGTCATCAGGTGAAGCAGGTCCCCCAGGAGAACCAGGTCACCAGGAGAACCAGGTCACCAGAACTAGGTCATCAGGTGAAGCAGGTCCCCCAGGAGAACCAGGTCACCAGGTGAACCAGGTCACCAGGTGAACCAGGTCACCAGAACTAGGTCATCAGGTGAACCGGGTCACCAGGTGTACCAGGTCATCAGGAGAACCAGGTCACTAGGAGAACTACGTCATCAGGTGAACCAGGTCACCAGGAGAACTACGTCATCAGGTGAACCAGGTCACCTTGAGAACCGGATCACCAGGTCACTAGGTCATCAGGTGAACCAGGTCACCAGAAGAACTACGTCATCAGGTGAACCAGGTCACCAGGTGAACCAGGTCATCAGGTCACCAGGTACGAGCTTAACTTCAAGGTCACGACCCGTAATGTATAACCCTTGACCCACAATGGTCAGGTGGAGGAGCAGGTCGTACCCAAACGGGTCGTACCGTCGTGCACCGAGGTCGTACCGTCATTGGTCACGTCGTA
Source organism: Panulirus ornatus (assembly GCF_036320965.1). Classification (NCBI taxonomy): domain Eukaryota; kingdom Metazoa; phylum Arthropoda; class Malacostraca; order Decapoda; family Palinuridae; genus Panulirus; species Panulirus ornatus. Next base: position 91,073,646 of record NC_092224.1, read on the forward strand.
CTTAAAGAGTCGTACCGTCTCTCTCATAAGGTCGTACCGCCTTGCACCGAGGCCATACAGTCTGGCTCATAAGGTCGTACCGTGGTCGTACCGCTGAATCCAAGGTCGTACCGTCTGGCTCATAAGGTCGTACCGTGGTCGTACTCGATGGTCGTACCGTGGTCGTACCACTGAACCCGAGGTCGTACCGTCTGGCTCATGAGGTCGCACCGTTGTCATACTCAAGGGTCGTACCATGGTCGTACCCAAGGGTCGTACCGTGGTCGTACCCAAGGGTCGTACCATGGTCGTACTCGATGGTCGTACCGTGATCGTACCCAAGGGTCGTACCTAAGGGTCGTACCGTGGTCGTACCCAAGGGTCGTACCGTGGTCGTACCACTGAACCCGAGGATCTTACCGTCGTGCCAACCACCCAGTATGATCACCCACCTCCACCCACCTCCACCCACCCACCCACCTCCACCCACCCACCCACCTCCACCCACCTCCACCCACCTCCACCCACCTCCACCCACCCACCCACCTCCACCCACCCACCCACCTCCACCCACCCACCCACCTCCACCCACCCACCCACCTCCACCCACCCATCCACCTCCACCCACCTCCATTTATGTATGTATGTATGTATGTATGTATGTATGTATGTATGTATGTATGTATGTATGTATGTATGTATGTATGTATGTATGTATGTATGTATGTATGTATGTATGTATGTATGTATGTATGTATGTATGTATGTATGTATGTATGTATGTATGTATGTATGTATGTATGTATGTATGTATGTATGTATGTATGTATGTATGTATGTATGTATGTATGTATGTATGTATGTATGTATGTATGTATGTATGTATGTATGTATGTATGTATGTATGTATGTATGTATGTATGTATGTATGTATGTATGTATGTATGTATGTATGTATGTATGTATGTATGTATGTATGTATGTATGTATGTATGTATGTATGTATGTATGTATGTATGTATGTATGTATGTATGTATGTATGTATGTATGTATGTATGTATGTATGTATGTATGTATGTATGTATGTATGTATGTATGTATGTATGTATGTATGTATGTATGTATGTATGTATGTATGTATGTATGTATGTATGTATGTATGTATGTATGTATGTATGTATGTATGTATGTATGTATGTATGTATGTATGTATGTATGTATGTATGTATGTATGTATGTATGTATGTATGTATGTATGTATGTATGTATGTATGTATGTATGTATGTATGTATGTATGTATGTATGTATGTATGTATGTATGTATGTATGTATGTATGTATGTATGTATGTATGTATGTATGTATGTATGTATGTATGTATGTATGTATGTATGTATGTATGTATGTATGTATGTATGTATGTATGTATGTATGTATGTATGTATGTATGTATGTATGTATGTATGTATGTATGTATGTATGTATGTATGTATGTATGTATGTATGTATGTATGTATGTATGTATGTATGTATGTATGTATGTATGTATGTATGTATGTATGTATGTATGTATGTATGTATGTATGTATGTATGTATGTATGTATGTATGTATGTATGTATGTATGTATGTATGTATGTATGTATGTATGTATGTATGTATGTATGTATGTATGTATGTATGTATGTATGTATGTATGTATGTATGTATGTATGTATGTATGTATGTATGTATGTATGTATGTATGTATGTATGTATGTATGTATGTATGTATGTATGTATGTATGTATGTATGTATGTATGTATGTATGTATGTATGTATGTATGTATGTATGTATGTATGTATGTATGTATGTATGTATGTATGTATGTATGTATGTATGTATGTATGTATGTATGTATGTATGTATGTATGTATGTATGTATGTATGTATGTATGTATGTATGTATGTATGTATGTATGTATGTATGTATGTATGTATGTATGTATGTATGTATGTATGTATGTATGTATGTATGTATGTATGTATGTATGTATGTATGTATGTATGTATGTATGTATGTATGTATGTATGTATGTATGTATGTATGTATGTATGTATGTATGTATGTATGTATGTATGTATGTATGTATGTATGTATGTATGTATGTATGTATGTATGTATGTATGTATGTATGTATGTATGTATGTATGTATGTATGTATGTATGTATGTATGTATGTATGTATGTATGTATGTATGTATGTATGTATGTATGTATGTATGTATGTATGTATGTATGTATGTATGTATGTATGTATGTATGTATGTATGTATGTATGTATGTATGTATGTATGTATGTATGTATGTATGTATGTATGTATGTATGTATGTATGTATGTATGTATGTATGTATGTATGTATGTATGTATGTATGTATGTATGTATGTATGTATGTATGTATGTATGTATGTATGTATGTATGTATGTATGTATGTATGTATGTATGTATGTATGTATGTATGTATGTATGTATGTATGTATGTATGTATGTATGTATGTATGTATGTATGTATGTATGTATGTATGTATGTATGTATGTATGTATGTATGTATGTATGTATGTATGTATGTATGTATGTATGTATGTATGTATGTATGTATGTATGTATGTATGTATGTATGTATGTATGTATGTATGTATGTATGTATGTATGTATGTATGTATGTATGTATGTATGTATGTATGTATGTATGTATGTATGTATGTATGTATGTATGTATGTATGTATGTATGTATGTATGTATGTATGTATGTATGTATGTATGTATGTATGTATGTATGTATGTATGTATGTATGTATGTATGTATGTATGTATGTATGTATGTATGTATGTATGTATGTATGTATGTATGTATGTATGTATGTATGTATGTATGTATGTATGTATGTATGTATGTATGTATGTATGTATGTATGTATGTATGTATGTATGTATGTATGTATGTATGTATGTATGTATGTATGTATGTATGTATGTATGTATGTATGTATGTATGTATGTATGTATGTATGTATGTATGTATGTATGTATGTATGTATGTATGTATGTATGTATGTATGTATGTATGTATGTATGTATGTATGTATGTATGTATGTATGTATGTATGTATGTATGTATGTATGTATGTATGTATGTATGTATGTATGTATGTATGTATGTATGTATGTATGTATGTATGTATGTATGTATGTATGTATGTATGTATGTATGTATGTATGTATGTATGTATGTATGTATGTATGTATGTATGTATGTATGTATGTATGTATGTATGTATGTATGTATGTATGTATGTATGTATGTATGTATGTATGTATGTATGTATGTATGTATGTATGTATGTATGTATGTATGTATGTATGTATGTATGTATGTATGTATGTATGTATGTATGTATGTATGTATGTATGTATGTATGTATGTATGTATGTATGTATGTATGTATGTATGTATGTATGTATGTATGTATGTATGTATGTATGTATGTATGTATGTATGTATGTATGTATGTATGTATGTATGTATGTATGTATGTATGTATGTATGTATGTATGTATGTATGTATGTATGTATGTATGTATGTATGTATGTATGTATGTATGTATGTATGTATGTATGTATGTATGTATGTATGTATGTATGTATGTATGTATGTATGTATGTATGTATGTATGTATGTATGTATGTATGTATGTATGTATGTATGTATGTATGTATGTATGTATGTATGTATGTATGTATGTATGTATGTATGTATGTATGTATGTATGTATGTATGTATGTATGTATGTATGTATGTATGTATGTATGTATGTATGTATGTATGTATGTATGTATGTATGTATGTATGTATGTATGTATGTATGTATGTATGTATGTATGTATGTATGTATGTATGTATGTATGTATGTATGTATGTATGTATGTATGTATGTATGTATGTATGTATGTATGTATGTATGTATGTATGTATGTATGTATGTATGTATGTATGTATGTATGTATGTATGTATGTATGTATGTATGTATGTATGTATGTATGTATGTATGTATGTATGTATGTATGTATGTATGTATGTATGTATGTATGTATGTATGTATGTATGTATGTATGTATGTATGTATGTATGTATGTATGTATGTATGTATGTATGTATGTATGTATGTATGTATGTATGTATGTATGTATGTATGTATGTATGTATGTATGTATGTATGTATGTATGTATGTATGTATGTATGTATGTATGTATGTATGTATGTATGTATGTATGTATGTATGTATGTATGTATGTATGTATGTATGTATGTATGTATGTATGTATGTATGTATGTATGTATGTATGTATGTATGTATGTATGTATGTATGTATGTATGTATGTATGTATGTATGTATGTATGTATGTATGTATGTATGTATGTATGTATGTATGTATGTATGTATGTATGTATGTATGTATGTATGTATGTATGTATGTATGTATGTATGTATGTATGTATGTATGTATGTATGTATGTATGTATGTATGTATGTATGTATGTATGTATGTATGTATGTATGTATGTATGTATGTATGTATGTATGTATGTATGTATGTATGTATGTATGTATGTATGTATGTATGTATGTATGTATGTATGTATGTATGTATGTATGTATGTATGTATGTATGTATGTATGTATGTATGTATGTATGTATGTATGTATGTATGTATGTATGTATGTATGTATGTATGTATGTATGTATGTATGTATGTATGTATGTATGTATGTATGTATGTATGTATGTATGTATGTATGTATGTATGTATGTATGTATGTATGTATGTATGTATGTATGTATGTATGTATGTATGTATGTATGTATGTATGTATGTATGTATGTATGTATGTATGTATGTATGTATGTATGTATGTATGTATGTATGTATGTATGTATGTATGTATGTATGTATGTATGTATGTATGTATGTATGTATGTATGTATGTATGTATGTATGTATGTATGTATGTATGTATGTATGTATGTATGTATGTATGTATGTATGTATGTATGTATGTATGTATGTATGTATGTATGTATGTATGTATGTATGTATGTATGTATGTATGTATGTATGTATGTATGTATGTATGTATGTATGTATGTATGTATGTATGTATGTATGTATGTATGTATGTATGTATGTATGTATGTATGTATGTATGTATGTATGTATGTATGTATGTATGTATGTATGTATGTATGTATGTATGTATGTATGTATGTATGTATGTATGTATGTATGTATGTATGTATGTATGTATGTATGTATGTATGTATGTATGTATGTATGTATGTATGTATGTATGTATGTATGTATGTATGTATGTATGTATGTATGTATGTATGTATGTATGTATGTATGTATGTATGTATGTATGTATGTATGTATGTATGTATGTATGTATGTATGTATGTATGTATGTATGTATGTATGTATGTATGTATGTATGTATGTATGTATGTATGTATGTATGTATGTATGTATGTATGTATGTATGTATGTATGTATGTATGTATGTATGTATGTATGTATGTATGTATGTATGTATGTATGTATGTATGTATGTATGTATGTATGTATGTATGTATGTATGTATGTATGTATGTATGTATGTATGTATGTATGTATGTATGTATGTATGTATGTATGTATGTATGTATGTATGTATGTATGTATGTATGTATGTATGTATGTATGTATGTATGTATGTATGTATGTATGTATGTATGTATGTATGTATGTATGTATGTATGTATGTATGTATGTATGTATGTATGTATGTATGTATGTATGTATGTATGTATGTATGTATGTATGTATGTATGTATGTATGTATGTATGTATGTATGTATGTATGTATGTATGTATGTATGTATGTATGTATGTATGTATGTATGTATGTATGTATGTATGTATGTATGTATGTATGTATGTATGTATGTATGTATGTATGTATGTATGTATGTATGTATGTATGTATGTATGTATGTATGTATGTATGTATGTATGTATGTATGTATGTATGTATGTATGTATGTATGTATGTATGTATGTATGTATGTATGTATGTATGTATGTATGTATGTATGTATGTATGTATGTATGTATGTATGTATGTATGTATGTATGTATGTATGTATGTATGTATGTATGTATGTATGTATGTATGTATGTATGTATGTATGTATGTATGTATGTATGTATGTATGTATGTATGTATGTATGTATGTATGTATGTATGTATGTATGTATGTATGTATGTATGTATGTATGTATGTATGTATGTATGTATGTATGTATGTATGTATGTATGTATGTATGTATGTATGTATGTATGTATGTATGTATGTATGTATGTATGTATGTATGTATGTATGTATGTATGTATGTATGTATGTATGTATGTATGTATGTATGTATGTATGTATGTATGTATGTATGTATGTATGTATGTATGTATGTATGTATGTATGTATGTATGTATGTATGTATGTATGTATGTATGTATGTATGTATGTATGTATGTATGTATGTATGTATGTATGTATGTATGTATGTATGTATGTATGTATGTATGTATGTATGTATGTATGTATGTATGTATGTATGTATGTATGTATGTATGTATGTATGTATGTATGTATGTATGTATGTATGTATGTATGTATGTATGTATGTATGTATGTATGTATGTATGTATGTATGTATGTATGTATGTATGTATGTATGTATGTATGTATGTATGTATGTATGTATGTATGTATGTATGTATGTATGTATGTATGTATGTATGTATGTATGTATGTATGTATGTATGTATGTATGTATGTATGTATGTATGTATGTATGTATGTATGTATGTATGTATGTATGTATGTATGTATGTATGTATGTATGTATGTATGTATGTATGTATGTATGTATGTATGTATGTATGTATGTATGTATGTATGTATGTATGTATGTATGTATGTATGTATGTATGTATGTATGTATGTATGTATGTATGTATGTATGTATGTATGTATGTATGTATGTATGTATGTATGTATGTATGTATGTATGTATGTATGTATGTATGTATGTATGTATGTATGTATGTATGTATGTATGTATGTATGTATGTATGTATGTATGTATGTATGTATGTTTTTATGTATGTGTGTATGTACGTATGTATTTATGTATGTATGTATGTATGTATGTATGTATTATCAGTCCTTGATGTTTGAAAGTGAACTCACACTCATTATCAGCATAGAGGGGGTTTAAGAGAGGGAGTCAAGGTGAGGGGGGGGGCCTGCAGTACTGCATGACCGGTCCGGCTCTCTCTCTCTCTCTCTCTCTCTCTCTCTCTCTATATATATATATATATATATATATATATATATATATATATATATATATATATATATATATATATATATATATATGGGTGGGAGAGAGGGACACTACCCAGGAGAACCGTTTTCTATGTCTGCTCGTCCACAAAAGTCTTCCCCCCCTCCCTTTTTTTTTTCCACCTGTGTTCCCTCCTCATCCATCCACGTCAGCGAAACACAACAGCCTCGCTCCAGAACCATTTATGTTAATTGGAAATCCGCTTCTTCCTCCCTCCCTCCCTCCCTCTCTCCCTCCCTCCATCTCTCCCTCCCTCTCCCTCGACCACTCTCAACCCTCCCCCCCCTCCTTTCCCTCCCATCCTTACCTCCTTATGTACATATATATATATATATATATATATATATATATATATATATATATATATATATATATATATATATATATATATATGTGTGTGTGTGTGTGTGTGTGTGTGTGTGTGTGTGTGTGTGTGTGTGTGTGTGTGTGTGTGTCCCCTACCCCTGGTGGACGACACCCCCTCTCCCTTTCCCCTCCTCCCGTCATTTACACCGTCATTCTCCTTACCTCGCCCGTCTATCTGACGGAGGGGTTCTCTCTCTCCCCCGCCGTCTGTTCTGCTCAGTACTCCTCCTTCCCTCCAAGCCTTCACCCAACCTCCTCCTCTCGGACTACTACCACTCCCCTAACCTCTCCTCCAACTGTATCTGTAACCTTTACCCTAACCCGTCCTCCAGCTACCTTAACCGTGCCTCTCCAACCACTCCCTAAACCAGTCCTCCAAATCCTTCTTCAACCATCTCTCTCTCCCAACCACTCCTCCAATCCCTCCTCTTCACCATCATTCCAACCAACCCCTTCCTTCCCCCTTCACCAATCCTTTAACCCCTTTCTCCAACCATCCCTCCAATCCCCCACCACCAAAACCAATCCTCCAACCCCCTCCTCCAGCCAAAACCCAACTTCTGCAACCTCTCCTCCAACCCCCTCGTGCAACCACTTCAACCCCTTCTCCCGTCAATCCTTGAGGCCACTCCATACTACGTTTCTGGATTCATTGTCGTCCAACAATGGCCTTTCTTGCTATTTTTTTCCTATGACTTTTTCACTTGCATCTTTATGTCAGAGGACTCAAATTTTTTTTTATATATTTTTTCTTTTACTTTTGCCAATATGTTTCATTTGTTTGGTTTTTTTTCACTTGTCGGAACAAGAAGTTTATTTCATAATAAGTTGGTTGGTTGGTTGGTTGTTCCTCAGTTATTTAGTTCAAGAATTATTGCCTCCTGGAACTGTCTTAATTCTCATAGGTTCTGGTACAATCCACCATGTCTTTGGTCAGGGGATTGTCTTCCTTCTTTGGCTCTGGAACAGTCCGTCTTCTCGTTGGTCTTCGAATACTCTTACCTTCCCTTTTGGTCCTGGAACAATTTACCTTTCCTTAAGCCTCGGTGTAGTCCACCTTCTTCTGAGTCCTGGACTATATACCTTCCCTTGGGTCTTGGAAAGACTTACCTTCTGCTGAGTCCTTGAATTCTGTCTTCTTGTGTATCCTGGAATTCTCGTGTATCCTGGAATACTCTACTTTCCCTTGGATCCTGGCACAGTCTACCTTCTCTTGAGGCCTGGAACAATACTTCTTCTTGGGGTCTCCCTTCTTTTGTGCCCTCGATCCGTCTGCCTTACTTTAGGTCCTGGAACCTTCAACATCCTCTTTGATCCTGGAACAGCCTTTCTTTCTTTTGAGTCTTGGAACTGCGCACCTTACTTTGGGTCCTGGAATTGTGTATGCCTTCTCTTTGATCTTAAAACCTTTCTTCAGGACCTGGAACAGCTCCCTTACCCCAAGTCTATTTCGCAGTGGCATCATCTCTCCATCCATTGACCCCTTGGGTCCTGGAGCAGCCCTCTCCCCCCCAACTTGGTCTTGTAATAGCTTCCTCTCCTTTCTACCCCACCTCACACCAATCCCCCTCTACCTGGGCGCTGGAACAGTCCTCGAGGTATTCCACGAGTTAGAGGATCATATCGATCAACCTCGACCCCGGCGGCTTGTCCTTCCAGGCCCGTTCCTTCGTCCAGACGAGTCCTTCCAGGCGAGAAGTTCAATATCAGGTGTTTCGTTCCGTCCTGCTGGTTGCGGCCTGGAACCCTGTGCCGTTGGTACACTCCGGGACTAAGGGGAAAAGGAGTGAATCTTGGAAGGAAGGAAGGTGGCAGAGAACACGTCGATCGGTTGGTTCCAGCGGCTGTATCATTAAGTCCTTAGGAATGAGACGTTCCCGAGGGGTATTATTCGTGTGTGGTGTATCATCGTAGGATGATAACTCCTCCCCACCCCACACACACACACACACACACACACACCCCACACACACACACACCCCACACCCCTCTGACATTTACGGATTAAAGCTTCCATGGCTCGGGGAGTCCTGGGAAAAGTTTAGAGATAAACTGTTTCCTGGAATCTGGAATGAATTTCTGATTGAAAATCTGCCTCTTCAATTCCGCCTAGGCACGCCACGACGTGAGGCACGCGAGGAGGTAGAGCCTAAGTGAGGTTCTTCTGGACCTCCGGGTCTGGGGGGTATGTGAAGGTAGGCGTCCGGTGCTGAGGGTGACGTTGATCATGTCGGGTCTTCTGCTAGCCGTCGAATTGGTCGACCATCAAATAGGGGAGGGAGGGAATCTGTGGC